>NW_021167083.1:1930076-1933004 GCF_003711515.1 Sodiomyces alkalinus F11 | reverse complement strand
AGACTCTCCTAGATATAACTTAATATAATACACACACACGAGATTTCTGCTCTACTAAGTTAGATATTTAAGTGCCTATTTAACGTGCGATAGTTATAAGCCCGGTTTATAACGCCTAAACGATAGATATTAATAAGGCTACCCCTATTCTACTATAAAGAAGTAATCACGTTTATATAAGCACTCTTAAATAACTACTATCGACCTAATTAGAGTAATTAAGAGATTAATTAACCTACCTATTAATTAACTAACTAATAAATAATAATCTAGTAAAGATATCTTCTAACGTATCTAACGCCGAATAGAAGGCGGCCGCCATAACCCTTATTAACTAAAGGGATTAGGCAGTTCAGGAGCGCGCTATACGCGGTAAATCGGCCTCCTACTAGGATAACTACCTTAATCTAAAGCTAAGCGATAAGGAGGCTAACGCCTATCTCCTCCTTATACCTACGCCCCTTAATGTCCGTAAATACGAGGCTCTCGCCGTGGACCCTAATACGGAGGAGGCTACGGCCACTACTATCACGGCTACTCCGTCTTCCACTATCACGCTAAAGGGCGCTAAGGCCACAGTTACCACGGATACCGCCGCCACGGCCGCTATTACGGCGGCCATTGCCGCCGGTAAGAGGAAGACGGCCGCTCGCCGGAAGGCTACGGCTATAACGAAAGAACTAATAACTAGGACGCCCACGTTTATCGATAACCTCTTTAAAAAGGGGCGTACGCGCTACCTATAAGATCGCCGCATATACCGTGAGGAAAAAGCAGACTACGACGTATAGTAAAAGGAGTTTAACGAGGTATACTCCTATATTAAAAGGACCGTTAATACGATATTATATAACCTCCTCGCCTAGCTATAGGATAATACTATAAATAACCTATAGGCTTAGATTATTCTCCTACACGTGCACGCAGGACCGATACCTATAGACCTCGGTAAGGAAGCCCTAATCCTATACTAATAATACACCACGCTAATAAAGGCTATACTTAAGGAAATAAACACCTAGGTAATAAGCTAGAAAATAGCAATAATACACTATAAATATATAGGCGTTTTAGAACTATTAAGCGCGGACTATTAGGCAGAAGACGCGTTAAAAGCCGTTAGACCTATTTCCCAGGAATAGAGTAATAACTACCTGGTAAATAACTACGGTAAGATTACGGAAAATAAACTAACCATTAACGACTTCGTAAAGGCTTTACGGGCGGTTCTTAGTAATACAAAAAGCCTATAATCCACCGCTATAAAGCCTAGAGTTAGGAGAGGCACCTTTAACACCCTTAAGAACCTCCCTAATACTAAGGAGACTACTAATAACGATAATAATAAAAAGCGCCCTTATAGTAATAGGTCCGTAAAGGCTATCCCTCCCGTAACAAGGAGGCCTTATAAGATATATAAGAATACCTATACTACCGCTGCCTATTAGTATATAAGGCCGGATATACGCCTTTATACGTAGCATGGCCGTGAAGATATTATAAAGGTCGCGGAAAAGAAGATACGTATTTATAGTTTTAAAAGCCGCGTAGATACCGTGAAATAGACAAGGCGGGCAGCAGTAGCTAACACCGCTAATAAGATAAAAGAAGTCTAGGAAGATTAACTCTATAATACTACGCCTACTACTACTATAGTTTATAAAGACCTGTCCGTTACCGCGACGGGGAGACTAGGAGCCCCCTAACTTAAGGGGTGGCGCGTCGTCGTACGATAACACTATTAAGATTATAATAAGAATAGGGGATATCCCTTTTTATTAACTAAGCCAGAGCGCTATTATACTACACGATCCTAGACTCAGGATTATTAATCTATATCTTTAATAATCGAGGCCGTTTTACGGCCGTTAGACCACCTATAATTAATTTATTAACGCTTTAGGTAGGTACTTATGAGGCTCCTATCCTCGGATACGGAGATATTAAGCTATATATATAATCTCTAACGGGTACGAAGAGGCTATTACGCCTCCGTAACGTTATATACTATAAGGAATTCGTTACTAATATCGTCTCGGAACGCTAGCTACGCCTATAAGGTTACCGCTAAGATACCGTAAATACTACTGTTATTAGCTCCGCCGAGGACTAGGGTATCTATAAGCTACTGAATATCCACGGCTAGTATATAATCGAGCGCGCGGAAGCCACGGCCGCTACCGTAATCGCGGTCTCGGTAAGGCACCCCTATAATAACCCGTATAGAAGATCACGATAACCGCGGTAACCGTAGAAGACCACGGTATAACGGTAGTATAAACGCCTCGGCTATTACGGTACCGATACTCTTATAAAGATTATCGACGCTATTTAGGGGGTAAAGATAAAGGGACCACGTATAACGGACTATAACGTGTATAGATAGTCGTAAATGCCTACGTAGATCCGGCGGATACTATCCCTTTACCCGTTAAAGCCCGGAGAGGCCCTAGCTATTAATTTTCACGATCTAGAAGAGGCGGAGTAGTTAGCGGGCGGACTATATAAGCCTATTATATTCGTTATAGACGTGTATATAGGTTATATGTAGGATTACTACCTATAGAAGAGAGACTAAGGCTTTATCCTATATACTCTAAAGGACGTTTGTACCCTGCTTAAGACCTAATTCGACGTTAGGCTATATATTCTACGGGCCGATTCTAAGATATTTTAGCACCTAAAAGTCGTTACTTTCCTCGCTACTAAGGGGGTAGAAGGCTAGCCGTCGGCACTATATTTATAGGATTAGAATAGCATTATAGAATGGATTAAAGATATCGTTAAGAGAAGGGCGAGGGCTATAAGGATTAAAGCTAATCTACCTATATCCATCTAGCCTAAGATCTTTAAGACTACTATATATCTATATAATAGAACGCCACGATATATTAACGACTAGAAGATACTATACGAAGGCCTACGCGG
>NW_021167083.1:1816575-1930066 GCF_003711515.1 Sodiomyces alkalinus F11 | reverse complement strand
GCCACGATATATTAACGACTAGAAGATACTATACGAAGGCCTACGCGGCCGTTAACCTAACCTTACGCACCTACGAGCTTACGGCTATAAAGCCTGTATAAAAACGCGCGATACCTAAGCTAAAAGAAACCGCCTATAAAGGCTAGAACCGAAGGTATAGATCTGTTATTATATCGGATACTAATCCTCGAATAGCTTCCGTATTTAGCTACTATACCTAACGGATATTATTACTATAAGAGACGTGGTCTTTAATAAAGATAAGATATTTAACGGCAGGATTAAAACGCTATAAGCTATAGCTTCCGCCGAGGAAATCGAGGAACGCCTATAATCTATCCGTATCACCTATACCACGACCGCGAATAGGCTACTATTAAGGAGTATAGCTATAGACGTATTAGATCTCGAGTCGGAAGACTCTTATGCTACCGCTATTACTACGGATAAAGGCGAGGCCGTCGCTATTACTATAAAAGAGGCTACTACTATTACTATAGACGAGGTTCTAAATCTATAGCCTAATAACTAAGCTATAGATTTAAAACCTTATAACTCCGACGCTACCGCTATTACTACGAGAGAGGCTACCGCTATTATTACGGATACTTTACGGTTTACCACTACGAGGTTTAAACTGTTTCCCACGCCTTTAATATCCCCTAAAGATCCCGCGCGCGCGTTCCTTATAGCGTTAGCGGTAATCAGGGGCGCTAAGGTAGAAGAACACGATAACCACTAATAGACAGCTATAAGTGCCCCTAGGGAGTGCCTATCGGCTATACTCCTATCGGCAGCGCGCCTATTACCCACGCGCCTATCTATCACGAGAACTATCGTAAGTCTATACACGACTAAGAAGGTCTAGAATAATAACACCTAAAAGGCGTTCCTTAATGCTAGCAGGACTTATAACCAACCCTACACATATAAGGAAGTAAGCTATTAACGATAATAATATCGGTGCTATAGATTCCCCTTATACCTCTTAGCCGCTATCGCTATCGTATATAACCCGCGAGGATCTCCCGCCTCCACTAAACCACCACCACGATATACGCCTCTATCCGTTATAGAAGCGGTGGTTATAGGCTAAGGGGGAATACCTTAAAGGGCATTAATAAATAGGCTACTAGTAGAAGGTAAGTGGTCATTAGGCTAATAAGTAATAAGTCCTCGCCTATTGATAGGTATATACCTATAAATTTAATAAGGAGGGCACCCTCCTTAAGTATAAGGTATACCTTATAGTCCGAGGGGATTAATAAAAACGGTTAGGGACTAAAGATAACTACGCCGTAACGCTAGCCTCGCGGTCCTTCCGTATATTAATAGCGATGGCCGCCCGGTTTAACCTAGAGATAAGGCAGTTCGACGCTATTAACGCGTTCGTATATACTAGCCTTAAGGAAGAGGTATTTATAAAGATACCGTAAGGCTACGAAGTACTAGGTAAGGTCCTACTACTACGGAAAGCCCTCTTCGGCTTAAGGGTATTGCTACTACTATAGTAAGAGGAATTTGGCGGCACGTTATAGAGGATAGGATTCACGGCCGTGTCTAATAACCCCTATATTATACTCCGCGACGGTTTAATCCTATTCTTCTACGTCGACGATATCGGACTTATCTACTATAGAGATTATAAGACGGACGCCGACGACCTTAAGGTCGCCCTTAAGCGAAGCTATAGGTTTTTAGGAGGCGAAGAAATCCGTTGGTTCCTGGGAATTAAGGTCCTAAGGGATAGAGTCACCCGAAGGTTATAGCTATCATAATCCTCCTATATAGAGAAAATCGCGGCTAAATACTACGTAGATATACTCTGCCGAAGTCTACTAAAGGTCCTGTTATTAACGATAGAGCCGCTAATACCCCGTGATGGTATATACGCGTTGATTCCTGAGGTCCGTTAGTATTAGGGTATAATCGGTTCTATCCTATACACCGCTATTATAATAAGACCCGATATCGCGTTCGCCTATTCAAAGCTTTCCTAATATAACGTTAACCCCTCCTCTAACTATCTTAAAAGGGCTTAATATGTGCTGCTATTCCTATACTATATAAGACACCACTCCCTAAAATTCGGCGGGGATAGGCTCTTCCTGATAGTAAGCGACGCGTCCTTTAGGGATAATCCAGACCGTAAGAGTTCGTAAGGATATACGATAAAGCTCTTCGGCGGCACTATTAACTGGAAAACAGGTAAATAACCGATAGTTATAATATCGTTAATAGAATCGGAACTACTCGCTTTTATAGAGGCCGCTAAAGAGACGTTATTTATTAGTCGGATATTAAGGGATTTAGAGCTTCGGTTAGACTAATAGTAACTATAGCTATACTACGATAATTAGTAGACTATTAACCTGATTAATAAGAAGGCATAACGCCTGCGAATAAGGCTGCGGCACGTCGATATTTATAATTAGTAGGTATATTAGTTAGTATAGTAGGGCCTCTTTAAGGTCACGTACGTTAACACGAAGGAGATAATCGCGGACGGTTTAACGAAGGCATTACCGGAGGCAGGAATCAAAAGACTATAGTAATAGCTTAATTTAACGGATTAAAAGGACTGTATCGAGTGGTCTAAACGACTACACGAAAAGATTAAACGTGCTAAAACGGCCGTAACGAAAGCCCCTGAGGGCATGGTAGATCCGATAGATATAGATCTAATTAATCAGATCCGGCTAATCAGGATTAAGGAACTAATTAAGATAGAATTAAATTAAACGGTTAAATAGGGCGGATTTAGATCCCTTTTACGAGGGCGTTTTCCCTTAACTATTAATTTTACGATAGAAAAGTTAAGACCATTTAGTTTAAACCGAAGCCTCTGATTAGTTAGTTAACCTAGGAAGACCCACCTTAACTAAGGGGGTATATTGTATAGGCAGGACCACGATATAGTCTATAGGGGATCTAGGGGGGATCCACTCTATAACTAAGGGCTCCGGATATCGGAGACTTCGGGTATTAGGATACAATAAGGGTGGATACCGGAAAAGACCGGATAGGATCTAAATAACATAGTACCCATAACAGAGTCTTCACCACCTACATTAAGGGCATAAGAGACTCTCCCAGATATAACTTAACATAATACACACACACGAGATTTCTGCTCTACTAAGTTAATCATTCAAGTGCCTATTTAACGTGCGACACGAAGGCGTTATACGGCGAGAAATTTAAGATATTTAGGTTCTAGGTAGGCGTGATAGATATACGGGAACGGTTGTAGCAGAAATAGCTAGAGGAAGTCCGGATAGAATATTTAGAGGACTTAGAGGATGAATTTAAGGGCGGCTATAGCGAATAGATTATATAGCTGGATTATCTGCTAATTACGAATAGCTTTAATCGCCTAACTAACGTTTAGGGCGATTAAGGGGTATATCGAATAGACTATAGTCTTTTTCGGTCACATAATAGGCCGGATTACTAAGAGTATAATCCGGGTGGACGCTTATAGAATCTGCACTATATACAATACGGTGGCAGCGTTTCCCTAACAGTCGTTAATAGTCATAATTAGATACAATTACCTCAATCAATTTTAACCTATTTTGTGACGATTTTAACTACGCTTTATTTGACATATTCGGGGGTGGGCCGGAAAGGGGTGGTCCGACTTATGACACTTCCTATTGTGATATTTCCTATGGGCACCCTTGATGAGGGGCCAGGGAAGTGGATATCTCCACCCTTCAGGTCACCCGTCTCTATAACTCCTCTATCTCTCTTTCTGGGCCTTGAAAACTTCTTTCAGGTCCCTATCCGTTCTTTATCGAGGCGAGAACGAGAACGAGAACGAGAACAGCCTTCGCTCCTCCCGTGTCCCAGGACAGTCGCATCCATTCGCTCGTCATTCTGGTCCACTTCGTTATATGTCGTCCCTTACTGTTCTCAGTTCTATCCTGGGCTACGGGGCCAAATTCAACACCCACCTTGATGCCATCTCTAGCCCTGATCGCGATGCGTCCCCCTTCCTGAGCCCCGGGGGTGCCTTTGGCCTGTTGGTGAGTATTGATGAGTACGCCGCTGTAGCGTGGCTTGATCTATCCTATATCCCACCCGAGACTCGCCCAACGCCTTAACTGGACCTGAACCCGCCCGGCACCCTGATACCTTATCTTACCGCTTCCCCAGGTTCTCTACACTCTGGTCTACATAGTCCCTCTATACGGATCACCCAGAACCCGCCCTTCTCCCACATTGTCTCGAGATGATCCGCGTGTCATCCGCGCCCGGATCAGGTCGGCTCTCGCCTCCACCGTCAGTTGCTCTATCTGCACTTACTTCATCTTGTCCAACTCGCATGGCAGCGTTGAATCAACCCCCCTCCATGCCATGGGCTACTGGCCCTTAGGCCTGAGAGAAACCGCCGGGTCTCTTTTGCTCACAGCCATATTATTCGCTGCACCATTGTACGAGACTCTTCTGCTTGATGGTCTTTGGGTAGATTGGGTCACATTGCGCCCGCTTCATGACCTTTGGACAACCTGGACTGGCTGGAGAAACATCGCCATGGTGAGTCTGGTTACGCCCTTTTCTATTCTATATTCCTCTCCTCCGTAATTCGAGGAGAGAGTGCCACGTCGTAGCCTGGTACCGCCTATCTAGTGTCTAACCTTTGGGGGGTGTGGTTAATCAGGGCCCCTTGACCGAGGAACTTCTCTTCCGATCCGCCTCCGTTCCCCTCTTCCTCTTAGCTCGCATGTCGCTTGGCAGCACTGTCTTTCTTACTCCCATCGTCTTCGGCCTTGCACACATCCACCACTTCTACGAGTTCCGCATCACCCACCCCGAGGTACCCCTCGCCGCTGCAATTGCTCGCTCGATCTTGCAATTCTCATACACGTCCCTTTTCGGCGCATACGCTACCTTTGTATTCCTCCGCACCCGCAGCCTCCTTGCCGTCGTTCTCGTACACGCACTCTGCAACTCCATCGGACTTCCTCGTTTCTCGGGTTCAGTGCGGCCTTACTGGGTTGGCGGCCGCGGCCCATCGTCGCCAGCCAGTGCTCACACCTGGACGGTCCTTTACTACCTGCTACTTTTCGGGGGCGCCTGGGGCTGGTGGGCCGGCCTCATGCCGCTCACGGCAAGCCCGATGTCAACGATAGAAGCAGATACTTGGTCAGCCACGTCGCAAGCTTAGGTAGAATGCAATGCACCGTGACCCTGCGGAAAACCGAAAACCATGGGGCTCCTCTGTGCTGCCGCTTTCGCGGCATTTAGGATCAAGCAGTTATATCTGCCACCCCATTTTATCAGAGACCGAATTCAGGCAGTGATCCAGGCATGACCAGATCGTCTTCGTTCGCCATTCTTCGCCGGCGTAGTGACCCATGAGACCAGTCTGCTCGAGAACCGGCATCCGTCTGCGCGTCGGCTTGAATGTCTTGAGCCATGTCCCTCCCCTTAGCTCTGCCGACGGATCCGCCACTTCCTTCGGCCAGCCCATCCTCTGGTCCTCTCGTATTTTTCTTACGAGGCCACAGACTCGGGAGGGCAATCTCCTGAAACCGAGGCTCAACGCATCGCTCGTCAAACCATCGATGCAGACGCGCTTCAATCAATTGTGCAATCTTGGGCACGTCCTGTAATCGAGATCGGCTGCCCAGCAAGCTGCGAATCGAGAAGTCCAGGCGGTAATCGTCGAGGAAGTTGAACGTCATCATGGTAGGAGTCGACTGTGACGGATTACTGGGAATGAAAGATACGGATAACGTCCCACTAAAGCGGACAACCGAAACGGCGAGGGCAACGGGTAACACAGCGCTGAGCTTCCTCGGATAGTTGAGCAGAAGTTTGGTCTCGAGGGCCAACGTCAGCATGTCGCTCAGATCGACATCCATGCGCGCTTGTAGTTTGGCGCCCTCCCTCGTAGCCGCGCTGGCGTCCAGTGCTTTCCCACTGCTTAGGCCGAGCCCGTCCTCGTCGACCGGGATAATGCGACAGTTGCTAAATATAGGGAAGTCCTCTCCGAGACTAAGCTCCGTTACGCGAATTTCGTCGAGGAAGTCGGGTCGAGAAGTGCCGTTTAACGCCTTGGTCAAGGAACTCAGGATGGCGTCGTCGTGCTCGGCATCGCTCCTGAACTGGGCAATGGTCTGGGCAACGAGAACATTGAACCAATCCAGGCTCTCGGGCTGGTGGCTATCGACATTGTAGTACGTCTTGCTCAAGATGGAGCCAATGGTCAGGTTATGCTGTCCTCTCAGAATGGTGGATTTCTTCTTGTTGAGCGTCCGCTGTCCCTGCCGCGAACTTGGTGTCCGAAGGGTCAGAAGTGACTTTTTATGGACTAGCGTCCTGGATCGTCGTTCCGTTGCCCTCAGCGAGGCTGTTACTTCGGGCGAGGGAGGATCTCCGAAAATAAAGAACTTTATGAAGCCAGCAAGCACGAGCACTACTGACAGCTGGCCGAGAATAAGGCCCTGGGTAAACGACAAGCTATCGGTGTCGATCAGCACAAATGCAACAGAACTTGAGCGAGGTAGGTCCTAGGTGAAAGAGGAGACCGCACGTTGGTTCAACCCTTGCCGGGCATGCTTCCCCGGTCATTCCGCCTTGAGTGTTGTCAAGCAAACACAGGCTGTCCGTCTAGCGACTGAAGTTGACGACCTTAATGTTGCCATGAACACTCGGTTGGTCCTGCGATTTTGAGGTATGTCTCGTAAGACCTTTGTGACGGGCTTACGAGTACGTAATTACCTACGAGCTTAGCAGGTTGCCCTACGGGCAACGCCGCCAAGCCCGCCCCACCCCCCCCCTAAAAAGGGGGGGGGGGGCGCTAATTATATAACCTACTCTATAACACTAAATAACCGTAGATATCCAAAAATAACTATAAAACGCCTGCTGTTTTATTTTCTATGGTATTTATTACTTCCTTCTACGCTATAACAGCGATTGGTTTTTTTTTTTTTTAGTATTGTAAAAAGCTGTTATTTATTATATTAATCGCGCTTTATCTCTCGTGATTAACTGTCGATTCCTCCCTATAGTCGTTAGTATTAGCTTCTTTTATTTTCCTAAATTTCTCTCCTACTATCTCTCGATTATAAATTGTATCGTCGTTAAGTAAGTCATAGGTATAAATAATTACTATACCCCAAGGAACGCGTTATACTAATTAGTCGCTTACCTTATAGGTAACGCCGCTATACTCGCCCCTATAGGGGGCTATATATATAACCCGATATTGTATATTTATGATATATTATATCGTATATATATTATATATTATACCGTATACTTATTATAATTCTATAATATATTTTAATTTTCCTTTATATATTATTATTATTATTATTATCATTATTATTATTATCATTATTATTATTATTATTATTATTATTATTGTTATTTTTATTCTTATTTTCCTTATCCTATTAGAAAGTAGCAGAAATAGCGCGGTATATAGCTACACAGTCCAGCCGTCAAATTTACGCGTGATTTACACTGTTTTTGTCACTAAAGATACGAAAAACGGTCAAAAGTGTATGTATAACGAAAGTAGACGCTTCCACAAATTGTACAGGTACATACTGTGCAGCAAAGTCGCGTAAAAACACCGCAAAAAGTCGAAATGCGGGCCCGGGCGGTAGTACTGCTACGAACGCAAGGCTGGCTATTTATTACGGACTTTAAGGTGGGCCAGCTTCAGTGTAGTATAGATGCCAGCATACTAGCGAAAGCTCCGTGAGAAATTCATCGGTAGGGTAATATTTTAGTAGTCCACGCTTTGGTTTTTTTTTTGTTTTTATTCATTACGCCCATACAGCCCTAAGGCTATAGCGCGGCGCCTATTGCCCTAAGGGTTTTAGACTAATAGGAGCTAGATACAGTAAAATAAAGTGTAGTAGTAATAAACAAAGGAAATCCTCTATAATAATCTGCCTAATAAACCTAATAGGTAAAAACCAAAGCAAAATAACTAGACTGTAGAATCCGAGGTTTACGCCCTGTAGTACTCCGCCGAAGCTATTTTAGTAGCTAAAAGATAGGCCTATAAGGCCTGTATTCCTCTTTTAGTACCGATTAATAGCGGTAGAGATAGCGGTAGGCCTATTAGGGCTTTCCGTAGGGCTCTTCGTTCGTTTGTATAAAAAGGGCAGGAAAGAATAAGGTAAGCTATATCCTATATAGGGGAGCCGGGATATAAATAGCGGTCGTTAGCGCAGTTTTAGGCCCTTTTTTAGTGGGTTTTTATGTATCCGAAGCCGGTTTTTAACTATATAAAAGCCGACTTTACCCACCTAGGGCCTTATATTAGTAGTGGTTTTCAGGAGAAACGGAGGTTATCGCGGACTAAGCGCTTATATAGGCGGCCTAATCGAACCGATTTACCTCTTTTTTCTGCCTCCTCTTCGTTATTCTATAGGGTCTTTTAGTATTATATAAGGCCTTTATTTACCCGGTATTTTAGGTGGCTAAGGGTAACTAAACTAATAGATTTAGTAGCTTTTTCGGGGTTTAACGCCCCTTTAGCTACTTTATCCGCTAGTTCGTTACCCTTTATCCCTATATACAAGGGGCACCACTATATAGAAACCGAAGTGCCTAGTTATTTAAGGCGTGAAATAAGGTCTTTAGCTTTTATAGCCTACTATAAGGTGCGCTAGAGCTTCTAAAAAGGCGCCTATAAATCGCAAAAGATATAATACTCTAAGGGCCTCGGTGTTTATTCCAGGGTAGCGTAAAGGGCCTAAAGAATAGCGTATAATTTAGCGTCCGCGACTTCGGTAACTATAAACGACTGGTTATAGGTCGTGGCACTAAGTAAGGTCGTAATAATAGATTATCTAGAGCTAAGGATGGAAGAAGGAAAAAGAAGAAAAGTCTATAGCGCTAGGCTAGCTATAAGGTAGCGATGACTTAGCGATATAGGTCTATTAACTAAGCGTGTAGTTAGGAAGATCCGGAGTATAGCCGGATTCTTTATATCGGGGTTAACCCGTAATACTATCCCCCCCTTCTCCCTCTAAGGGTTATATAACCGCGCGATATTATCGTGGTTTCGCTCCCCCTTATATCGCGGTAATAAAGGAATAATCGTATTCCTTTATCTTACCTCGCCTTTACCTTAATATTAAAGAAATCTTAGATCGCCTACTAACCTTTATTTATATACCCGAAATACTAATATAGGCCTCCCTCGCGTAGATACTATCCGTAGATATATCGGCCCTATTTTCCTTATAGGCCCTTTTTTCCTCTATTCCCCTCCCTACCTTTAATAATAATAATAATAGTAATAGCGGTTTCGTATATACTCGTTCTTTCTTATAGCGACGATTCCTCTAATATCCCTTATCCTTAGATAATACTAATAATACTCGGTTAGATTAAGAGTTCCCCGTCTAAGGTAAGCCGTCTCTCGCTCGCGATCTTTTCGTTAAGAACCCTTCGCTAACTTATATCGTTTTTATAGATAGCGTTAGCCCCCGGCGATAATAGGGGTAATAATAGTAATAAGCGTACCGCCGATAACGATATAGGTATAACGCTCTTACGTCTTAAGGCGATACTAACCGTATAATAATTCGTGTTATCGCCCTGGCCGCCGCCTAAGAAGAAGAAGTCGGCGGGTAATCGGCCTCCTAAGCACCCTCCCAGTAGCGTTTATACTAAGCTATACCTCCTTTATACGCGCGATATCGCTAAGAGGAAGCATAAGCGCTTTTATTATAGCTAGATTAGTCGGGGGAAGAAATATTACGTGTACTCTATAAGGATATACCGGTATACTCCTTTCCTAGTATACCTTAAAGGCTATACGTAAAGGATATTTAAGACGGTTACCTTTCTTAATAACGATAATAAGAACGCCCTTATAAGACTTCCTCCCCTTAAAAGGTCGCGATAGTATCGCTAACTTTTCTTCTAGGACTAATAACCGTATCTTAACGCCTACGCGGCGTTTTAGGATACCTTTATAGCTAGGGAAGCGATACAAGCGATATTACTTATAGCTATATATCCCGTAAAGGCTCCCGGTATAGTAATTATACTAGCCCTTTCTCCTCCCTAAAAGGTCTAAGAAGCGGGAGTATTATAGTTAGCCTCGCTACCTTTTCCTAAAATCGTTAATAAGGTAACTAAACTAGCCTCGCTTCCTCCGGTAATAGAGGTCGCTAATAAGGTGGTTATACTAGTCTTTTCTCCTCTCTTAGAGGCTATAGAAGAGATAGTATTAGGATTAAACGTATCGCCTCCGGAGGAGGTTATTATTAAGGCGGAGTAACTAGCCTTATCTCCTTTTTATAAGGTTATAGGTAAGGTAGTAGTTTCGGGCCTAATCTCTCCTAATATTATAGCGGAAAAAAACGCTTATCCTATTACTCTTACTCCTTTATCGGGGTCGATAGTATCGGATAAAGACTTCAGGCGCCTTAGTCTTATAGAGCTAAAGGAGTATACTCGGCTATTTAGGGAGATACTTATACTTAGTCACGCTAATATTATAATTTCCGAACTCTAATAATATATAGAGTATAGGCGGGCTTTTATACTTACGGGTATAATTATTATTAACGCGGTTATAATCTCCGATAATAGCGATAATAAAGATAACGATAAGGTTAAGGAGATAGACTCTAACTTATAGCGGGGCGATAAAGGTAAGACTTTTACGGAAATCGATAATCCCGAGGATAGCGATTTTAAAGCCGAGGATATTAATTTAGGCTTATATTAAATATAGCTAGGGCGCGGGGCCTATCCGGCCTAAACTAAATTTGACTTTGACTCCTTTTTAATGATCGCGATACGATTACTTATATATTAGTTCCTATATTATAATAGCGCGAAGGTATGTAATAGGCTATTATTCGTTACTACTAAGCCGAATTTCCCTTTAAACTTATTAAATACCCGCGTTTAGGCTAATAGTTCTAGAGGTTCCTATATAGGCTTATAGTATCCTACCTATTATACTAGTACTTTACGTCTTAATCCCTTACCTCGCCTTTTTATCCTTACGTAGAGGATTTCCTTAACTTCCTATTCTTCATTATCGGTTACTTCTTAAATAGGCGGTGGTTAAGGGTTATCTACTACTTATCCCGGAAAGGGGTTATCGCCCGCGCGATATAATAAGTCTATATAGAATTAAGCGTAGATCTACGATAGTATAGTAAGCTTAACTATATATAGGCTAATTACCTTTATAACTCGGTATTTACGATAAAGCCAGTTAAGCTTTTATAATAGTTACGGAGTCGAATAATTAGCTAATAATAGCTAAACTAAGTCGTTAACCTTAAAACGCTTAGCTAGTATATAATATTAGTTAGTAGACTCCTTATTTCTAAACTATATCGATATAATTATAGCCTAAGCGAACTTAGTCGCTTCTTATAAGCGGCGTAGTAGGTTATAGGCCGCTAATACTCTAGGTTCTGAAAAGGGCTCCTCGGTTATTTAGATCGGATTAATGTAATAGCTATATTCTAAGAAGAAAGGACTAAACCCCGTCGCAGAGCTTTTACGGTTATTTAGGGCTAGTTATACCACGGGTAATAAGCGATCCTAATCGTCCTAAGCGTAATAGATAAAGGCTTATAAATAAACTTATATTTCTTAGTTTATACGCTTTATTACTTTATTAGTCTAGGGGTAATATACCGTGCTAAGCTTATATAATATCCGTATAAGCTCGTAAAAGTGCTTCTAGAACCTACTTATGCAGTTTAAGCCTCGGTTAGTAATAATCGACTTAAGTATTCCGTAGAACCGGAAATAGTAGTATAGGAACTATTCCGCGTAAGCTTCGGCTTCTATTATCTTTATCATTTCTAATATTATAGCCTTAGTTAGACGGTCTATAATAACCTAAAGATAGCGCGCCTTCTTCTCGCCGGCTAATAGTAGGTCCGTTATAAAGTCTATTAATAGGTTACTCTATATTCGTTCTAGTACCGGGAGGGGGTATAAAAGGCCTTATTTCGTATTTCTCTATATATACCCCTTTCTATAGACGTTATAATTCCGGACAAATTATCGGATATCCTTATTTATCCTCGGCTAGAAGAAGCGACGCGCTACTAAGGCAATAGTGTTTTTATATCTAGGGTATCCTTTAATTACTAAATCGTGAATTAACTAAATAATCCTCCTTTATAACGTCGACCCTTTAATAGACCCGGGTACTTAATTTCGGTCGCGGAATAATAGTAACCCGGTTATAGAGACTAAGTACTTAGCTATTTATAGCTTTAATTCTAATAGTAGTAGGAACTATTATTCTTTTTCGGTGACCGTAGATAGGACTCCTTAATATTATTCGTCGGTTATAAGCGTCTTATTATATAATCGCTATAGCTCTTAGTCCGTCTTAAAGATTATTTAACCGTTATTAATATAGTAAATACTAAGTAGAATTATAGTATCGGGAATTAATTAAATATAATAAGATTACTCCTGTTTATTCGTTATATCTTAGGGCTTATCTTATTATTAACGTAAAAGGGCGTCCGCTATCGCGTTATCCTTTCCCTTCCGATACTCGAGTATAAGGTTAAACTATATAAGCTTACCGGCTTATCGGCTGTATCGCTTAGTAAGTATTTGCTTTATTATAAAGTCTTTAAGAGCCTTATAGTTAGAGAGGACTATAAACTACCTATAACTAATAAGCTTAGCCCGTTATATCGTTAAATAACTTATAATTACTAGTATTTCCTTATCGTGGATTAGCTAGTTATATTCCGCTCTATTAAGTTTATAAAAGTAATATACGATTATATAGCGATTTCCGTCCGCTTCTTCTTATATTAGGCTACCCTTAAGGGTAAACCCCGAGCAGTCTATCTTAATAAATATCTTATTTACTAGGTCCTACTATCGTAGTATTAGTCCTTTTTAGAACCTTACCTTTAGCTCGCGAAAAGCCGTTTCTTCCTTAGGACCCTATTAAAAGGTATAGTCTTTCTTAGTTAGTACTATTAACGGGGCTAAAATCCCTAAAGAATCCTTAATAAAGATTCGGTAATAATTCATAAACCCTAAAAAGCTTCGCACGCCCTTAACCGTTATAGGCGTTTCCTACTCACGAATAGCTCGTAACTTCTTTAGGTCGTAAAATACGCCTTTCCCCGCAGTAATTATAAATCCCAGGTAATTTACTATCTTTACGCTAAACTCGTACTTTAACGGATTTAGGTTTAGGCTAGCGTCCGCGAGCGCGCGGAGTACTTACTTTACCTTCGCCTTATAGTCGGCCTAACTCCTATCAGAGTAGACTAGGATATTATTAATATAAGCAGTAATAAAATCGTCTAGGAAGTGTTATAGCATTTTATTAATATATCGCTAAAAAGTTATAGGAGCCCTATTTCGGCCGAATAGATAAATAAGCTATTCGAAAAGCCTACACCGAGTTCGGAATATAGTCTTATATTCGTATCCTAAGGTTATCCAAATCTTATAGAAGGCGGCGACTATGTTAAGCTTCGTAAACTATTTTACTTAGCTTAGGTTTTATAGTATCTTAGCGATTAGGGGAAGTAGATAATAATCTTACTTAGTAATCGCGTTTAACGCTTAATAGTCGTAATAAAATTAAAGTCCTCCGCTTAGCTTCTTTATAAAAAGGATAAAAGCTACGGCTTTTAAACTACTAGCATGGATAAATCCCTTATCTATTAGGTTAATAAGTATTTTCTATAATACTAGGAGTTCTTCTCTCGATATATTATAGAGTGGCCCCTAAGGAAGCGATAGTTTCTTACCGTTATTTCCGAGTATAAGGTTTACCTTATAATTAACTCCTAATTAGTATAATAGTAATTAATTAGCCTTATCGGGCGTGAGTAAATCGCCGAATTCTCGTAATAACTCTTCGGGTATAAAGTCCTTCGGGTTTACTAGTTATTTCTTATATAACGCTTTTTCGATGTCCCTTAAGCTTACTCCTTAGATTAAGAGCTTTTTACCCTTTTATCGTAGTTATTAAATAATACCCGCGAATATAAATCCTATAACTAAATAAGCGTTCTAGATAGCTTATACTCCGGTAGGTTCCTTTTCGTAATAAAGTCGTATATTTAATCCGGCTACTCCGTAGTAAAGCCGTTTATCTTTAGCATAGTATACTATATTATTTTATTCTATCTAAGGCTTCCCGAGGAATATATCTTAATTAAGCCCGGGTATTATACATACGAATAACCTTTACGGGTAACCGCCGATCTAAAGCTTATAGATAACGATCCCCGCGCTATTAATAGCCCTAATAGCTTCTAAGAAACTATGTAGTAGTCGATTCGTCTTATCGACTAATAGTAATTAGAGTCTTTAGGTAAACTATTTACTTATAGCGGTATAGTAATTGTAACTAGTATTAATAAGGGCGAGAATACGCTATTTATTTACTCTAGCTACTATAAATACCGGGTTATTACTAGTATATACTTTAAATACCTTTTACTCCCGCCGTATCGCGGCTATTAGCTTTAACGCCCGTTTTCGTATTAAAGCTATTCTTTTTCCAAGTTATCCTTATTAGTCGACTTATCCCCGCTCTTATCGCGATTCTTTATACGAGTCTCTTTAACTTTCCAGACCGTATCTTAGTTTTTCTTTAGCTTTATATAATTCCACGCGATATACCCTTTCTTATAATAGTTATAGTATATCTAACTCTCTTACTTCGCCTTTCTATTATTAACACGGTTTACTCCGCTTATCTTCGTATCGCTATTAGTATCCTTCTTCGCGGTTATATAGTCTTAAGCTTATTTATTATAGTTTTATTCGAATTAATAGCCTTTAAGTTTCCCGGTAATCTGTTACACGCGGTTAACCTATATAGTATAGTAGTTAGTAGGGATTCGGGCGGAGATAAGTTTATTCCTAAATCGCGAAGTAATTACTCCTTCGAGGAATAAGATCTATACGGTGGCTTCCTATTTAGTATTACTCGTAAAGGCGATCTATCTTTTAAAACGGGGCAGGAAAGCAGTAAACGACTTATCGGTTTATTAACGAATTATATATAAGGCTTAGACGGCCCGTGATTATTCTATAGGGTTAAGGTAAGTATAATTAAGATCCGCTATAAAGTTATTAGGGTCTATAAGCTTACCTAGCCTATTACTTTTATAAAAGGCCGATATAACCTATTATACTTCGGGCCCTAAGTAATTATAGATTATATTCTAAGCTTATATATTATTCTAGAATAAGTCGCTATCGATTATAAGCTTTTACCGTATCGTATAAGCCTATATACTATAGTATACTCGTTTCCCTAAGAACTTCGCCGGGCTATCGATAGTCCTATAGGGTATCGCTATTAAGGTCGGGGCGACTACTATTATTATCGGCTATAGCGCTAGCGATAGAACCGGTAATAGGGTAGACTCTACTAGTATAAGGATTATCGGGGTCTATAAGGGAGCCGGAATATTTAGGTTAAGCGGCGTTAGGTTCTACGGGGTAGGCGATCCTAGGACCGGGCTATAAGCTATTCGAATAACTAGTATTATCGCTTATTAGCTTCTTCTCTTACGCGTTATCGGTCTATAAGCTAATGTATTTCCGAGTAATATTCTTATATCGGAGTAAGCCTTAAGTTAATATCGGTATATTATTTATAGAGAGGGCCTAGCCTTACGTTTAGGGCTCGGTTATTATCTTCGAACCGTTAGTTCGTCTACTCTATAACCTATTTAATTCTAATAGACTTTTAGGCAGTAGCGTTAGGATCCTAATCTATCGCTAGTATAGCGCGTAGGTATCGCTAAGTTCTAGATATATAAATAACTGGTTATAGGTCGTAGCACTAAGTAAGGTCGTAATAATAGATTATCTAAAACTAAGGAAGGAAAAAGGAAAAAGGAGAAAAGTCTATAGCGCTAGGCTAGCTATAAGGTAGCGATAACTTAGCGATATAGATCCGTTCACTAAGCGCGTAATCAGGAAGATCCAGAGTATAGCCGGATTCTCTATATCGGGGTTAACCCGTAATATAAAGAAAGGAAAGAACCGAACTAAGGCAACGGGTTAATATCCTTTGTTCTTTGTAAAAGGATCGATATCGTAGTAGTATTATAATCCTTTGTCTGACTTGTATTAGATAAGCTGACTCGAAAAACAACGGTCTACGCTTACTGGGAAGATATCCTTTATTCTAGTATAAAGGATATACTTAAAGGATATTATTAGTAATAATATTAATATAAATATATAGTACCCGTAATAACGCCGGCACGCTACCGCTAATATAACTATAGGTATCCGTCTACTATATTATCCGAGAGGAAATCCGAAAAGGAATAAGCGGTATTAAAGGGACCGAGGCTAATAAGATAGCCTATGCTCCCGCGGCGGTACCGCCGCGGGACCTCGCCCCCCCTAACATAATCCCCGCTAAGTATTAACAGGAACTACTTATCCACTAAGGAACCATCCCTAAAGACTAGCCCCTTAGAGCGAGGACCTTAAAGGAAATTATCTAAGCTATAAACGCTAAACCACCTAATATAACGCCGTAACGGTATAGAAGCTACTTAGCGGAGATATCTACTTTAAGTTTACAGAAAGGGTATAGTAATAGGCTACCTATAAGGAATAATAAGTTAAAAAGGCCTTTAGTAAAGGAGCTACCCTAGCTATATATATTTACTCTATACTTATTAAAGCTATGCCTTAGGAGGTCCTTAACGCCTTATCCGAAGAAGACCTATTAGTATCCCTATAAGATATAAACCCCGAGGCTAAAATCCTCCGAGTATAATAGTAAGTACCCCGCCGCGGTACTAATAATATAGCGCTTCTGCATATTAAATCGGCTTTACCGGAAAGGGTAATAAGCCGTATCTGGAATACCCTCCTCTTCGAGGGGGATAGCTATATCTATAAACTATATACTCCGGACCATAGCCCCCTAAGGTATTATAAATACCTATACTTTGGCTATAAGGCTAACGGCTACCCTATAGTAAAGAGGGTATACCGTTACTACGCTAAGCCTAAATCGGCGTACCTATAAGGCCTACGATACTATAACGCTACGGTGCGCGGGTGCCCCCGCCACTATGCTGCCTATACCGGAGATTATAATACCTTCGATAATTTATACCAACTATAAAGGAAACAGGCTAAAAACACCCACGAAGCGTATAAGTACTAAGCTAAGGACTTCGATATTACCCGTTAGACTAAGACGGTATACCTGCGGTAACCGTAAATCTTTCCCCTGAGTATTATCGCCCAGGGCTAGGACTAACCCCTTTATAGAGGTAAAGGACGCCCCCTAAAAAGAACTAAAGGATAGGAGGGCTTCTTAATACCGGGCCTAATAAGTGCCTATATAGTCCCCCACGGGGCTAGTAAGGCACTATAGTAGGAGCTCTAGAGCTAGACCCCGGTTATACCAGGTATATTATTTTACCCCCCCCTCCCTCCTTCTATTTAATAAGGTCTATATCCTTTTATAGAATATAGGGAGGAGTTAGGCGTAGCGGGAGCTTCCGCTTCGGTACTCCGCCAAGTATAATATAACAGTAATCTAAGAGCCCGGCCTTAACCCTTTCACGAAAAGCCCGGCCTACCCCTCCAAAGAGGTATGCTAGCTAATGTAGGGATGGGGCCGCGCCCTCTTATATATGTATAAAAGATACCCACTATATATATAGACGTAGCGGGCCTACTACGATACCTATACCGGTATATTCAGGACTAAAAACGATACCCTTATAATCTAGTTAATCTACTTAGAGAACTACTAATTAGCTAGGATCATTTAGAATATACCTCTATACAATATATTCGATACGATACCGCTATAGAGCCGTTATATCCTTATAGGGGACTTTAATTTGTACTATCCCTTATAGTTATAGCCACTACGATACTACCCCTAGGCTAATACCCTGCTTACCCTTATAACTAGGTAGAATCTAGACCTAGTAACCCCCCCCGGAACTACTATATAATACCGCCTAGGCCGGTATACTAGTATTATTGGCTATATATAGGCGATATAAGGGCTCTGCTATAATTCCTAATAAGACTATTATCGCGTCAGATTATTACTTATAGATAGCCCGAATCTATATAGAGATAAATATTACGGCGAGCACTATAATAATACTACTACGGGACCTAGGCGGGCCCTATTAGGTCTAGAAGGACTTTACCCCCTAATAGGTCCCCTAGCTTAGTACTATATAACTATAGTAGATTAGGCCCCTTATAATACTAGGAGACATCGACTTAGTACTAGATAACCTAATTAAGAACCTTATAACCCTAGCCGATAAATCCGTACCGTATCGCTACGGGGGCACCCCTAAGCTCCTATCTACCCCTTAGTAGAGTACGGAGCTAACCACTCTTATCTAGGAAATAAGGCGTCTTTACCGTAGATATATATCTAGGAAGTCCCGGAACTAATAGGATAAGTTTAAGGAAGCGGAGAAACGCCCCGATAAGGCCGTAATGGTAACGAAGCGGCTATATTAGCGGTACTTACTCTATGACTAGGAAAAACGATAACTTCCTTTAGCGATTATAGAAATAGGCACGAATAAAAGAGGGAGTATCGCTAAACCCCTTATTAGTACCGTTACTACGCTAAGACGATAATAATAACCTAGCTACTATATATATAGAGAAAGCCGAAGTCCTTACCCGCAAGTTCTTCCTACCCCCCCCTCCTTACCGTCTTGTATCGAATAGACTATAGTCTTTTCGGTTACGTAATAGGCCGGATTGCTAAGAGTATAATCTGGGTGGACGCTTGCAGAATCTGCACTATATAAAATACGGTAGTAGCGTTTCCCTGACGGTCCGACACAGTCATAAGTGTATATAATTGCCTTAATTAACTTTGACCTATTTTGTGACGCTTTTGACTACATTTTATCTGATGATTTAGACTCTTACTTACCAAGTGAATAACCTACCTTTACGATTACTGATTTAAGAAGCTATTTAGCCGCGCCGATATAGCGTGTTTGTCTATAAATAACTATTAAGATATCGGAATATAAGCCTGTAATCTATAAAGCCTATCGCGATTAGGAGTTCTAGAGCAAGCACTATAAAGCTATAGCTAGTTATAACGAAGTCTGGGAATATCTACGCCCTAGTAATCCTATTCCCCCTCCCTAAAAGCCTATTCTGCCCTCCTACGCTACCTTCTAGCCGTCGCACGTAACCCTATTAGTAGAAGCGACGCCCTTGTAGTAGTTAGATCTAATACCTCCTAGGCAGTGCGCCTACGACTCGGCTATATAACGCTGGAAAATATAGAGCGATGACTATACTAGGTATATAAAGGGTATTAAAGCCGTTTTAAGCTAATAGACTAAGAGTATTAACGATAGTCGTAAGCTACTACTACGTAATCTAACGTCTAAAGAGGTGTTTAAAGCCGTTTAATGCGATACTGGTCTCTATATAGTTACCCGCCGCGTTAATACCTACGAAGACTATAACGAACACGTCCGCGTAGTGCTAACGACCCTAAAAGAGCTATAGGAGTGGTTAGCTAGACAGTAGGAGCTATTAGTACGCCTTAAAAAGATCTAATCAACGCCCGTAACGTATATCTAGATAATAGACTTCTTTAGAGGTATACGTTTAATCGCTAGTCGCGATTAGACCGAACTCGAGAGACACCTTGTAGATAAGAAAGTACTACTCCCCGAAGACCTTTATACCCTTAGTTAACGATATATCGAGACTAGACTTAAAGACTAAGGAATACGCAGTAGCCACCGCGCTATAGTATTCCCTATACTATATACCGGAAGCGAAGAGAGCGAAGATACCTTAGCTGCCACGGCTAAGACTCAGAAAGGTGGCCGCGGGAAGAATAAAGCTAAGAATCCCTTTACCGCGGTATCTATAGCTATACCGTTTATTACTTTAACTAATCGTTCCTCTTCTAAAAGACGCTAATCTGCCTTTAAATACGGGGTACACTACCGCGTGTGTGCGATGGCTAGTTACGATATTAACGACTATTTCTATATATTCCTAGATATAGTAAGTAACGATTAAACGCCCTTCAAGACCACTAAAATAACCGTTTAACGGATCCTTAAATGTAACCCTATACTACGGTCGGAAGTGGATGAACTACGCGCCGTAAAAAAGATAAAGAAGGATATAAGCCGGGACTCTGTATAGCTTAAAGAGGCGTGACTTAACTATAGTAGCGTCCGTAGCGGCGTCTTTTACGCCGCTACCTTTATAGCTAGCATTACTACTAGCTACCCTTTTTGGGTATCTACTATTTTAGATTCCGGTGCTATTATGTATATTTTTCACGATTTTTCCCGTTTTTCTGATATTATACCCACTACGCAGGAAGACTATATAGTTTAAGGTAGCTTATTGCTACCTATTAAAGGTTACGGTAACGTGACCGTGAGATTAAACGGACCAATAGGAGGCCTCGATTTTAGGCTCTTAAATATTGTATACTATGTAGATTTTGCTTATAATTTAATCTTAAACTAACGGTTACGACTACGAGGATACTAGTAGGATCAGAAGCCACCTAATAACTGCCTTCGATATACTAATAGATCTATACTATACTAGCTAAGTCACCACTTTAATTAAACCGTTATTCAATACGTGTACTCTAACTAATCTACGGCTGCTTTTCTAGGCTCTTCTTCTTCTGCTACCCGAAAAGGCGTCTATAAATTAACGATACGGTATCTAAGCACTACGGAGGGTATCTTATAGTATCTACGACTAAGGCACCCTAGCCCTAAACCGCTTAGGCACCTAGAAAAGCAGACGCAGGGGGTTAAGATTAAGGGACTCATAATCATCGACTACGAGGCCTACAAGCTTATAAAAATAAAACGGTATATTAGTAGGCGCCCTTATACCATACCTACCTATATAGGGAAATAATAGGCGCTTAACTTCACGGAATTTAACCGGACCTCCGACAAGGACTCAAGGTTTATATTGTTCAACGACCGTTACAGTGGTTCTACGGCCACCTACGTTATAAAGAGTAAGCTAGTAGCGGATATCCTCGTAATAATTAAGGAATTCCTTACCTGGGTAGACCGTTAATTACGTTATAAGGTACGCGTTTTTAAGGCTAATAAGAAGCTAACTTAATCTAATAATATCACCCTCTTCCTACGCAAGGAGGGCATTCTATTAAAGGTATCTGCTACCGATACTTAATCGTAGAACGGGAGTGCGGAATATACTACTACCGTGGGTATTTTAAAGGGTTATACGATAAATATCCATGCTAAGCTACCGCCGTTTATATACCATAAGGCTATTCCTATAGTAGTATACGTTTATAACCGGACGCTACGAAGGCAGTAAAAGGATTAGAAAACGCCCTATAAGGTCCTCTTTAAACGGAAGCCGATTTTATTACACCTTCGACCCTATAGCTATAAGGCGTACGCGATAACTAAGGACGCCTAAAAGGGCAATAATAAGCTATTAAATCGTATCGCTCCTTACACCTATATCGGCTACCTCGTCGGCTATAATTCCACTAATATCTTCCGTATCTAGATATCAGGCCGCTATAACCGTAACCGCGTTATTCGTACACGCGATATAGATTTTAATAAACATACCTTTTTTAACGGCGATATTAACGTCTTTAATGATAACCTCCGTTAATTAAACCGAGGAGTAATTAGAAGACCTAATTAGTTAGATTAAAGAAGAGGGGATAAAGATTTACGGCCGTTTATAGATTTATAAGCTAAACCCCCCTCCTCTATATAACTGCTTATTTTGAATTTAACCCTTTACCGGGGGTTCCCCCCGGATCTCCTTCCTTAACGGCCTAACCGTTAAGGTTATAGTCCGTAATACCCGGCCGTAAGGAGGTGGAAGAGGCTAGATAAAACTTAGGTCACGAATAGCGCGATTTAGCGGGTATAACGCCTAATCACCGTTTATAACCAACTATTCCGCTACTTTCCTCTTTACTAATAACCCCGTTACCGGTTATAGTGCTAATAGTCGCCGTTATATTAGGAAATCATAATACCCCTATAGTTATAACCATAGGGCTCTAGGATAACAGAATATAGTGCTATAATACCCCTATAGCTACGGTTATAGGGCTCCTATTAAATAAAGGAGCGCGACTAATTCGGTAAGAAGATAGCTAGTAAAGAGATAGATAGGTTGCCACGTTTAACGCTAGCCATTACGCCCTAAATATATATACCTTAGATACGACTCCGCTAACTAAATTATGGTTAAAAAGGACTACTGCTATAATGCTATAGCGGTATTTATCGCTATTACTCGAACCCACGGCCCTAATAGCTATCTCGGAAAATATAACCCCGGCGGTAGCCTCGGGAAGTACTACTCCGGTAGTTACTTTAGTGGTTACTCCGGTAGCCTTAGCCGCGAAGATCTATCGTAAAGACCTGCCTCCTCCTCCGAAAAACCCTCGCGATATACCCTTATACCCTTACGGCCACTTATTCCGATAGGCATAAGAAGACTATTTCCGGAGCCACGAGGAGATAGGATCCTGGATACGGGTACCGGCGTCCGTAATAGATAGAAATTAGGTTCTAAACTCGATATAGGTAATAATATATAAATTCGATAAGTATAGATTTCTATATAAATATAAGATAAGGCTAGTAGTGCGAGGAGATTAGTAATATTAATCCTCCTTTAAGGAGATATACGTCCCTTCTCTACGATATCTTTATATACCCGCTACTAGGTTTTCCGGCCTTAGGGAGTCGTTTATACCTAAAACAGGTATTATATAGGCTTACGGAGTCCCGATTACTTTAGTAAAAGCACTTTTCGGCTATCCTATTAGCGGACGACTTCTAGATAGTGCCGTAGAAACCTTATTACTTTCTATACTATGGTTCAATCCTATTTTTCTACGTTAACGATATCGTTATTACTTATAAGAAATAATATATGGCGTAGATAGAGTAGCTAGTTAATAATCTATAATGCTACTATAACCTATAAGGTAGCGATCCTGTGTAATAGTTCCTTAGTATTAAGGTTATTCGCGACTGCGTCGCCCGTAAAATCTAGTTATCGTAACGCGATTACGTGGCTAAGTTAGCACGCCTTTTAAAGCTAAATAGTAAGTATAGTAGTAATTATCACCTAGTGCACCTAATGAAAATCGTAGAACTACTACTCTATTTAGGGACCTCGACGAATATTAGAAGATATTAACAGAAGATAGGATCTATACTATATATAATAGTGATATCGCGGCCTAATATCCCGTTTATAGTATCTAGGCTATACCGGTTTAAAGTTAATCCAGGGTCTAAACACTATAAGGCCGCCGATTCTCTAATTCTTTATCTAATTAATAGCTAATCGTTTATGTTAGAATTAGGGAGTAGCGATGCTATCGAAATCTACACTAATGCCTAGTTTACCGATCATACCCTTAATTAAAAGAGTACTTAAGCGTATGTGATACGCTTATTCAGCGGTATAATCGCATAGCGCACTAATAAGCAGGATACGGTCATAACGTTAATAACGGAAGCAGAGCTATTAGCGTTAGTATGAGGTATAACAGAGGGTATCTTTATATAACGCCTATTACTTAGTAAAGGAGTATGTTAAGGAATACGCTATAATACTAGGGAAAAGATACACCGTAACAGATAATACTATTCGGACTTAATAGTCGTATATTATGGAGACTTTAACTTAAGGAGGAAAAGGAACGCTTTTCCCCCTCTACGCTAACATAGTAATTTGGTCTCGCCGAGTGCTCGGCGATCCGAGCGTATCTCCGATCCCACATAGTGCTAATCCATAGTGCCACTCAGTTCCTTACAGAGTGGAATTTAACGATCCGGAATTAAGGATCCTATGCGATAATAACTAATGGATTCGATTAGTTAATTAAGAGATTAGTACGCTAATACCGCGCCTCCGCTATATTACTATCCACGGCTACTAGTTATGTTAAGTAAAGGGATAAGAGTAAATACTCGTAATATACGTTACGAGCGCGGAAATAGTAGTAGAGGGATTAACGAAGGCGTTATACGGCGAAAATTTAAGACATTTAGATCCCAGGTAGGAGTAATAGATATACGGGAACGGCTATAGTAAAAGCAGCTAGAGGAAGTCCGGATAGAGTATTTAGAGGATCTGGAGGATGAATTTAAGGCCGGCTATAGCGAAGAGATTATATAGGTTATATACCTATTGTATCTGCCGGTTTCGAATAGCTTTAATCGCCTAAATAACGTTTAGGGGGATTAGGGGGTATATCGAATATACTACAGTCTTATCGGTTATGTAATAGGCTGGATTACCAAGAGTATAATCCGGGTAGACGCTTATAGAATTTACACAATATAAAATACGGTGGTAGCATTTCCCTAACAGTCCGACATAGTCATAATTGTATATAATTGCCTTAATTAATTTTGACCTATTTTGTGACGATTTTGACTACGTTTTATCTGATATCTTTAGACCCTTAAGCGCGGAATTTCCCCCTAAATAGGATATCCGCTATAATGTTACCATAGAGGATATATAGGGGCGCCTTAAGAAGACTAAACCCTAGGCGGTACTAGGGCCTAATAGGCTCTTCGTAGGGCTCCTAAAAGTATGTAGACCTCCCCTATACTAAGAACTAAGCACTATCTTTATAGCGTGCCTTAAAGCGGCCTATTACCCGGTAAAGTACTATTACGCTATTATAGTAGTCTTTAAAAAGGAAAGCTAGCCGTCGAGCGACTAGAAAACTGTAAAGGGCTAATAACCGATATTACTCCTTAATATAATAGGTAAAGTCGTTAAGGGGATATTAGCTAACCGTATCGCCGCTATAGCGAAGGAGTATCGGCTCCTCCCGGAAAGATAGATAGGTAATTAGACCGGACGGAGTCTAGAGATAGTAGTATAAAGAGTCACGGCGGCCGTAACGGCGAGCTAGGCTTATAGCGGTATTATTTTAATACTTTAACTAGATATTAAAGGCGCCTTTAATACTATCCTCTACTCCCGCCTCCTTAAGGTAGTTAAAAGAAAGGGCTTCCCCTAGTAGCTTATTACCCTAATTAGTAGCTTCCTCTAAGACTATATAGCCTAGCTATTACTTAATAGTAAACCGGCCCCCCCGCTATTACTCTACGGGGGTATAATATAAGGCTCCCTGATCTCCTTTATCCTTTTTATTCTCTATATCTCTACCCTTTATAAGGCATTAGAAAGGGTCCTTAAAATAATAATAATAGATTTTACTAATAATATAAATATTATCGCCTTTAGCAGAATAAAGGTATAAGCATAGTACCGTCTTACCGCCGCGTAGCGTACTTACCTAGACTACGAGATAGTAAGCGGACTATAATTTGAACTAGCTAAGTATATTAATATCCCCTTTACGAAATCACCCTAACCCTCCTTTACCCCGCTCTCTCTTAGCGCCACTTCGGTGCCGGTAATAAAGGCGATAAGGCTCTTAGCCGTCTAGCTTAACAGGAAACTCGACTTCTAGCAATACACTAAAAAGGTAAAAAGCCGACTAGCTACCTAAATATGCGGCCTCTTAAGGCTTAGCGTGGTAGAATAGGGGTATAGCTTCGCGGACGTAAGAAGACTATACCTTATAGTAATAAGATTAGTAGTTATCTATTACGCCTTAAGTATTTATAAGATAGGGGCCGGCCCCCGTTCCGGCCTTATAGCGGTACTTATAGCGGTATAGAACTAATACCTCTAATTAGTAGCCGGAGCCTATAAGGCCATACCGGTTAGGGTCCTCGAAAAAAAGACCTTTATCCCCCCTCTTAACCTATATCTCTTAAGCCTAAGTGCCCGAAAGATCCTCCGGATATAAAAAGAAGGGAGCGAAGATGAGATATTAGCCTGAGTATACGCCGGGGCGAGAGCCCTAATAATACCGAATCGGTATTATAGGACCCACGCTACCCTTATATAAATAGTATAGCTTACCGCCCTAATAACCTAGGCCGGAACCGTGCCCCCGAGGAAGGCCTTTAAAAGGGAATAGGGTTAAGTCTAGGCAGAAGCATAGCGGTCTTATACCTCTACTATAACAGTACCGAGCCGCCCCCTAATATAACGCTCCCTCTAGAAGTATAGAGGACTCCTTAAGCAATAAAGCTCTATACTAATAATATACCGGACTATACGCATAGATAGTCCTCGCGCGCCGGGTATTATACGAATATATAGAGCCTATCGGCTAGTACTTAAACGAATATTTAAGGATCGGACCGAGATCCCTAAACACGCTTACGGCCCCGAATATTAGGAATAGACTAGTCGTATAGAGAAATAGATAGTCCGGGGCTCGCCGAGGATATATTCCTAGTAAGCCTGCCTTTAGATTAGTAAAGGATATCTTTATTATACCCTATTTTCTATACCTAAAGGTCGCTATTCCGAACTCTAAAAGCCCTAGGTCCGATGATACTAGCTAGCCAGAGATATACTTAGATAGGGTATATTAAATAGTAATAACTAAGCTTTTAAGCGAGGTTTATATACCGCTACTTAACGTAAAATGATATATCCTACGATTATATAGATATATAGTTTTGATATTAATATTATTACTAATAATATCCTTACTATCTTTCGAGTATATCCTTCGTACTAGAACAAAGGATATCTTCCCCGCAAGCCTAGACCGTTCTCTTTCGAGTCAGTTCACCTGTTACGAGTCAGACAAAGGATACAATAGATTACGATATTACTACGATATCGATATATATTACGATACTATTACGATATCGATCCTTTAAAAAGAACAAAGGATATCAACCCGTTCCCTCGGTTCGGTTCTTCCTTTGTTCTTTATTCTTAATCCTTTATCTTCATCCCTTTTTCGATCCGAAGAAGACACAATATGCGCGCAGAGATCCCACCTTACAATCCCATTATTACCTTCTTATTTTTCCCACTGCTTTTCGGGACTTTCGTCCCTTCTGTTTATCCGATATCGTCAGATATCTTCAAAATATACTATACTAATAGAACTATATAACCGCTAGCGTGCCGGGCGAAAACGCTTCTCCTTCGCTAGATTACGGCATGGAGTATATAATAACCACGGGCTGCTATTAGTATATAGGTTTAGCGACTCTACTAACTCTACTAAATAAAAAATCCGCTATAGAACCTAAAGCTCCGCTATTATAAGCGATATAAACCTCCTTAATAACTATTCTCATCCGCGAAGCGCTAAAAGCGCGTAAAATCTTATTAAGTTCTTAGATAATTTCCTAGACCCTATTACTAATCTCCTTACGTCTAAAGACATAACTCTACTTAATATAGCTAGGAGAGCCGTATACGCCTTAATAATAGCCGGCGTAAGCGGCGTAACCTTAAGAGGAAGAATCTCGTAATTAGAGTCCGTGTCCAATATATCCTACCTAAAGAAATAGATCCGAAGACCGGATAACTTCGTAGACGCCTTTGAAAAATAGCTTAATAGAGAACCTGCTTATAAGGAGATCCTAGCGGGTATAGGAAAACCCCGCGATATTAAGGGCAAATAACCTATATAACCGTTTACCGCTAGTCCTGCTCCCTATACAGGCGAGCTACCAAGGCTAACCTAATCGACTATATCGGAGGGAGCTTCGCTAATACTAGCCTTACTAGTATAACTAGATAAAGACGTAGTAGCACTAGATCGTTAAGATAAAGATTAGACAAAGAGGTTAGTCTAGCAAAATCACGATATATAACCAAATATAACTAATACCACTATAACCTTTAGCAAAGAAGTAGATCGGCAGTTACTGTTCTGATTAGGGCAACATAAGTTAAACTGGAAGGATACCTTAACCGTGGAATAAGCAATTACAAAAAAGAATGATAATTAAATAATAATCCCTCGATAGGGATATCCGGATCCTGTCCTTAATATATATATAGGAGGTGGATCCCGTAGCCTTAAAAAAGGGGGTTATATAACCAACTATCAGAACCACTCCAAAACCGTATCTGCGCGGTTATACTAGTACTAGCCTTACTAGTGCTAGCTCCGCTAGTACTAGCTTTACTAAGTCTAGCTCCGCTTAGTTTATTATAATAGGGTTTAGGATATAAAAGCTAAGTAGTCGCCGTGGCCTTAACATTATAGGAGAGCTAGGGGAACCGTTATTTACTATAATAAAACCTACTATACTCCTAATCCGTTCTACTATAAAGATAGCGGATAAAGAACCTATAATTAAGGAGGAAGAATTAATATACTCCCTAGGTAAATCCTCCTTATACTAATCCCCTATATCCTATATATCTTCCGCTAAGACTATTAGCTACTATTCGATCGCTATAAAACGCTAAATATCCGATATCCCTAGCCGCGCCTTTTCGGCTAATTATCCGGTCGACTCTAAGGGTATAGTATCTAATACGGGCGCGCCCGGACCTAGATATTAGAATATCCGCTAAAATACTAGGCCGCTGGATAAAATACCTCCCCCTCCTTTAGCGCTTACTTAGCCGCCCCTTACGGGCGGAGACTAAACGTATATACGCTAGTCGGACTTACTAGGTATTATCGGCGAACTCTAGCGCGGATTATAGTTATAATAACCCTAGGTTCGCTTTAAGGCGGATAACCTCGGATACTTCAACCCGCCGGAATACTTTACTACTACCTAGGATATCCGTATAAAAAGTATTAAGCTAGTCTTTATTAATATATTCCGCTTTATAGACGCTATAGAGTAATACGCCGGGATAAGTCGTAGGTATAGCAAAGCCCTTACCTATAGTATCTCCTATTACTTATTAGGTAAAGGCTCTAAGTAGCAAATAACTATAGACCCTAGACTCCACGAATAGTATAATAAGAATATTACCCTAAAGAACTAAAAGGATAGTTTAAAGAGCCGATTCTGGCTCCCGCGCGAAAAAGCTAAGTACTAATTATATAAGGAGAAGTATACCCTAGAAGATATTATAAACCACCGTGATATCCGCGTATTTACTAATAGGGTTACCTAACTCGTAAAGGCTACCGATAAATCTTAGGGAAAGCTCCTATCTATTATTGATGATAAGCTTAACGCTAACCTAGCCGCGACCGTAGTCTAACTAGGTCCTAAGGTAAAGTTAGCCGATTTCTTCAATTCCCAAGCGAACCTAATACTAGGATAATACCGGAATTATACCTAAGGAGTTTAGAAGCACTATATTAGCCGATATAGCCTTTTTAAACCGGACTACAGAATATATAGCGCTCCGACCCTTATTTTAGTAGTTTAATAACCCGCGCCGCGGTACTATAACTAACGCTTTAATCTAATACCTAAGTACGGCTATATATTATAGCCTAACCGCTATTCCCTTAGTCCTAGCTAGGTCTATCGCTAAAATAAGAACCGCGTATTATTAGCGCTAAATACTAACCGTTATACTAATAATAAGGGTTAGCGACTCCTAACTATTAACACTAATAAATAGCCTAATCGCCAATATAAACACTATTACCGCGACTATTCTTAAGACTAGGTTAACGACTCCGCCGAAAAAGCCGCCGCTAAGCCTATATCCGGAGATAAAGCTAATATAGAACCCGAGTACTACTATACCGAGGGGAACTCCGAGGGTTTTACAGACTCCGAGGATAACGATAGCGCGGGTAGCTAATATAATAACTAATTATACTAGGTCGTTAATAGACCCGGATTTATACCTAAGTACATCGATCTTTACTAAGTATATTAGGAGTATAGTAAATACTATTAACCTATAAAATTAAATCTAAAGACTATCCAATATAAGAAGACTTACTCCTAGCTATACCGATTAAAGGAGTAAAGCGGATAGGATTTACCGCTAATTAACGGTACTATTTAGGAAGTCGGGGATCCTTTTAATAATTTCTATACGTATACGTACGCCCGGATTTAAGCCCGTGGCTCCCTTATAGACGTATTATTCGATATTTATATCGACTTAGGAGCCTCCCACTATATAATAAGCTAGTAGCTTCTTAGTCGATTTCCCGATACGTATATCGATCCTACTAAGCGCGCTATATTATAAGGTATAGGATTAATAAAGACCCTAGAATAGCTTACCTTTACTATACTAGTTTACGGTATAGTAGGTAATAAGAAGAAGATTGGCCGCCTATATATCGGGGCTTAGATCGTGTCTAAGCTTAATACCGGTCTTCTCCTAGGATAGGAGTTTAATTATCCTAATAGGCTAGATATCCTTAATACGTAGGAAGCTATTTATATTAGCGCTTACTAGGACTTAATAGTCCCCGCGAGGGTATTCGTTTAATATTCTTTAATCTAGTAAAAGCTTAAGGCTACTCAATATTTAGTTATTCTGCCACGAATATATAGGTTTATACTAATTAATAAGCCCGATATTAACCTTAATTCTATAGAGTTTTGCTAGAATATAAAGGGCTCTCCGAACTATATTCTTAATAACTAGTCTATAATACCTATCTTTAACGCCGATAACTGGCTATTAGTCGGTACTAAAGGTATTAAGCTCGGTTACGTAAAGCTATTCTAGGTAGATAGTTATTAATAGACCGACCGCGATAATGCGCGAGATATCCTACTTAAGCTTATAGAGGAAGAACTACCTAGTAAGGCCGAAGGGGATATTTTCTATAGGTATATTACTCCGAAAGGTAAGCTAAGTATCGCTAAAAGCCTAAACGCCCCTATAAAGACTATTAAAGAGGGAGTATTAATCTACTATTATAATAACCGGTTTATACGCCGGTTTAGTAAGATTATCGAGAAGTATCCGAAGGTCTAGACCGATTAGGGCGTTATCGATATACCTCCCAGGGAGTATATAAAGGTCCTTTTAGTTAATAGATAGTATAATTAGAAGATTAGCTAAAAGCTATATGCCCTTAGCCGTGACGATTAGTGATTTTTAGATAAAACCCTTAACGAACTCTATAAGTAAGAATAAATAGAATAGCTAACTTAGCCTATATTATTCAGGGCCCTAGTATTTATTATATAGCGAACCGTGAACGGAAAGCGTAAAGGCAGGATACTGGTTAATCTCTATACCCTAAATAAGGTTATTATTCCTGATATATACCCGATACCGTTATAGAATAACATAATCCGGCGCCTCCGAGGGAAGAAGTTTATCCTTATTATCGATATCTAGACCTTCTTCTGCTAATTCCTAGTACACGAGCTATACCGTAAAAGGTCTATTATTATTTTATATTGGGGATAAGAATATTTAAAGGTCGCTCTTATAGGCTTTTATAATTCGCGGGTCTATATCTAACGCTATATAGATAAGCTACTCCAGCCGTATAAGAACTTCGCCGGCGCCTTTATTAATAATATTGTCGTGGCCTCTGATACTAAGGAGGAATACGCCTAATATCTAGAAACCATCCTATTACTATTTAGCTAAAAACGGATCTTTATCTCCTTAGGTAAATCCTTTATCGGTTACCTATCGGTATAGCTTTTAGAATTTAAGGTCGACGCTTTAGGCCTCTTTAATATGAAGGAATAGACAAATACTCTACGAAGGATCCAGCTACTATTATCGGTCTAATCGCTTAAGTAATAAATTAGTATAGCCGAATAGCTACGGTATCTTATCCCGAGGTTCGCCTACTAAATTACCTCCCTTTAATAATAGAAGATAACCCTACTTATAGAGGCTTATTAGCTCGGAAAGGACTAGGGCTAAGTATATAAGGCCTATACTAAATAAACGGTATTTAAGTTTATAGCCGAAGAAATAGCATTATTTACGGACGTTATAAATATACTTACCTCTAAAATCTACCTTTTCTAGTATAACCTAGGGAAAATCCTCTTTATTTAGTTAAACGCCTTTAAGGAGTATAGGTTCTCGGCTATACTATTCTAGCTTATCGATAAGACTAAATAGCTCGCTAAAGATATTATTAGTAGGACCCTTATTCGCCCGGTACTCTATATTAATAAGGGTCTTAATATAGCTAAGTAGAAGTATTAGCCGATTAAACTAAAGGTCGCCTACTTAGTATAGACTATTCGTAAGACCCGAATTATTATTTAGTCTATGTATTATAATCCGATTATTATCCTTATAGACTACGCCGCTACTATCGGTATTATAAAGTCTACTACGCTATCTAGTAAGGATAAGACTAGGTTAAATATAAGGTTTATCCTCTCCTCGGAGCTTTTTAGCTAGTTTTAGTTAGATTATCGGTATATCCCCGGGAAGATAAATATCGTGGCTAACGCCCTTTTACGGCTACCTACGATAAGCCTTCCGGAAGCGGAAGACGAGAAGGAATTAGAATAGATTTAGCGCGATTAGGCTATTTATCACTTCTCCGAGCTTAAAATAAATACCGATCTACGATAAAGAATTAGCGATAATTATACTAATAATACTAAACAAGGACGTATTCTTACCTAGCTATAAGATTATAATTCGCCGGTTAAGATCCCTTTTAAGGTAGAAAACGGTCTCCTTTACTATCTAGAATAAAGCGGAAAACGTCGGCTTTATATTCTATTCTCCCTATATTAGGAGTGTATTTAGGCCGCTTACGATAGACGCTATTACTTTAGCGTTAAAAGAACCTAATATAAGTTAGTTAGCTAATTCGCTATTCCTAAGCTCTATAAGGAAATTAAGACTTATATCGCTAACTATATAACGTACGCTATTAATTAGACTAATCGTTAACGCCCGCTTAGCGAGATATAACTAATATAACTCCCCTTATTCCGTTATATACTATTATTATAGATTTTATTATCGGCTTACCCGAGGTACCCTTAGCTAGCTCTCCTTAGTAAAGGCAGGGCTTTTCCCTATTCGACTCCCTCCTTATAGTAATAGATAAATTTATTCAAGCTACCCTCCTTATTCCGGGGTATAGCTCCTATACTACGGAGGACTAGGCATATATCCTCTTTCAGTTCTTTTAGCTTAGTAATTAGGGTATCCACTAAGGGATTATTTTAGATTATAACCCTAAATTCCTATCCGCCTTTTAGATAGCGCTTTAGAAGGAGGCGGGCACGTTACTTAAGTTCATAATAGTATAGCACCTATAAACTAATAGACTATCTAAATAGAAGAATTAGATAATTAACATCGCTATCCGTATATTCCGTATTATATACCTAAACGCGCTATAGATAAAGGGTATTATCGCACTATAGTTTAACCTAAATAACGCCTTTAGCGAGGTCTTAGGGTGTTTACTAAATAAACTATTATACGGTACGCGGATAAGTAGTCCCCTTAATATAATTGGTAATATAAACCCGTAGTTTACTCGGGAATTATTCTAGGAAGACGTTAAACTATCTATCGCCTTAGCCTAGATATATATAAACAGGCTATATAATACGAAGTACCGTAGTATTCGGTTCGCTCCCGGGGACTTCGTCTTTATTAAGCTCGGGTATAGCTATTCGGTACCTAGAAAGCCCTCGATAAAGCTTAGTTAGTAACGAATAGGACTATTTAAGATTAAGGAATAGGTCTCGCTATTAGTATACCTGCTAGAACTACCCGTAGCGCTTAATATCTATCCCGATATTAGTATTACCTACCTCTAACCGGCGAAGAAGCCGGGTACGGACCTATTCCCTAGTCGGACGGCTGATAGAGGGCCTATTCGCCCCGGCGATCCCGAGAAGGATAGATATAAATAGCGCGATTTATATAAGTATTATAAAATTAATATTATCCTAGATAAAAGAGTTACTAAGAAGGGTCGTGGGAACCCGTGTACCGAGTACCTAATTCAATAGAGAGGATACGCGAGTTAGTATAATATTTAGATACTAAAGGAAGCTATAAACGCACTAAAAATAGTCGAAGCGTTTAAAATACAATACAGGGCCTTAGAGACGCTATAAGCCGTAGGAAAGCAAGTAAAGGCGGATAAGGCGTTTAAGTTAGGAGACGTTAAAGGACTTAGAGTATTAAAGAATACTCCCGGTAAAGAAGCTTTAACGACTACTAGTATAGCCGCGTAGCCGTATAACTTACCGAGGTCACCGCTCGAATCACCCACGGTAACCGAACGCTATTTACGTATAGTGATGAAGGTATAAAGGAAGGTATTAGGGCTATTATCGTACGTTTAAAGGGAAGGTATATATAACTAAAATAATATAGAATAATAAAAAGCTCTACGTCACTCCGCTAGATTAGCTATACCCCTAGAACGGGTATATAATTTTAACTAGAACCGTCCTCTTCTATACTCTTATACATTCACTATTATCACTTCTATAAGCAGATAACTGACCTCCCTTAGTTATTCTCTTATTTTATTACGTATATACACTTTTCTTTTCGTATTCTATTTTCTATTATATCTATCTAAACGTGCGCCAGGTGGTTAGCATTTATAGCCTGTTAGTATATTATAGAATACCCGTCGGCCGTGAATAGATTTAAGGACACGGCCTTCGAGTATAACTTCTCTAGATACTTCTATCGGGGATAAATAGGCGAGGGCCTTATATTTAAGGACTATTTTAGGGTAATCACCCTATTCGGTAATAAGAGTTTAATTATCTCTAAACTTTCTATATGGGGCGCCGCGTTTTAAGTCTAGTATAGAGAAAATAAAGAAATTATTATAGATTATTATAGCCGTCCTACCGCTTTAGGGTATAAGGACCCGATTAATCTCGCCTTATATTAAATAGTGTTTGCCCCTACTACGGAAGTAAACCGTATAGTTAGTATAAATAACGCTAAAGCTCTCGCGCTTATCTACCCCTAGCCCTAATTTTTACTAGACTATAATCTTAACGTGTAAAGCTAAACCTAACCCTCCGAAATATTTAAGTAATACCTTATTAGTATACCGCAATATAATACTCCCTAAGGCCTAGACGGCCGCTTCTTACCTAATACTCCCTTAGCCCCCTATAATACTAGGCCTATTACCCCGTAAAACTAGCGCGCTATTAGCGCGCCTGTGACCTTCCCTATCCGCTCAGGTGTAAGCGCCCCGAATATCGCTACGCCTATAATACCTACTACTATCCCTATAATAGATAAGACGGCGCCTGCCTATGTTTTATAAGGAATAAATAAGCTAGCCTACCTAGCCCTTAGCCTAGCAGATGCTATAAAGGCCCGCCACGCGGGCTAGGTGGATAAGGCCACGTTTCTCGCGCGGATAAACGACTACGATAATGTAATTAAAACGTGCGTAATATCGATTATATAATACCTCTAAGCATCCGCGTAGAAAGTAATACCTAGTATCTAATATACTGTAGATATCCTGCCCTAGTTACGCGTAAGGACCACGACTATATCTACCCCGACCGCCTACGCTATTAGTACCCCCTCTATCGCTACGCCCGCTAATCCGTCGACTACTCCGTCCACCGGCTTAAAATATCCTTATTAAGGATATACCGCCCCCTTACTACCTAAACGTTTTTTAGTATATCCGGGCGAAGAAATAGTCTGGATACTAGGATACAAATATCTAGCTAAGCGTTTATTTAACTCTAGCGCGGTATTTATATCGGAAGAATTTATATATAATAAATAAAGGTTAGCTATATTCCTCTAGCGCAGCTAGGGTACCGTTTTACCCGTCCCCGTTACCGCGTAGATAAAGAGGTTTATCGCCGCGTAAGTTATCCCTAATAAGACCTAGAACGCCGTCGGACTGCCTTTTCTTCTCGGTGTCTAGCGTATAGAAGACTATACCTAGATTATTAGTCTTAATCCTAATAGCACTATAGACCCCGATAAGCGTATCATTATAGCCGAGCGCTTTACGATATACTAGATACACGCGTAGGCCCTAATAATCTATACTAGTATCCTCGCCTAGCACTACGATAAGCCGGGTAGTAAGGGTCGGCTCTCGTCGTATAATATTAACCGCAATAAGATCGATAAACATATTATAGAATCAGGCTCTAGCGACGTTAAGAGTATCCTCAGTTATAATAAGGAAAACTAGGGTTTCCTAGACGATAATAAGGAGCTGTCGTAGGTGGAAGAAATTTAAGGTACGAGTACTTTAGGGGACATTCGCACGGAGTCCTTTGAGTTTTTATAGTTTATATTTCGTATTTGGTATACGGGTATATAGAAAAAGGGCGTATATGTTGTATGTAACTAGTATAATCGTATAGTTTTTAGCCTATAATAAAAAGGGTATATATAAAGAAAAAGACGGCGTATATATATGCTATTATAAAAAGAGACTCGGGAGGTATATTTAGTTAGTTTACTTAGTTTTTATATATTCCTTTTACTTTCTATATAGTTTCCTTTATTAGCGTCCGCGTAAGGCGTGATACACCCCTATAGCCACGGATATAGTATTAGAAATTAGTAGATAGCGTAGTCGGCGTATAATATAGTCTATCCCCTATTTCCCTTTATTATAAACGCCGTCTATTCGTTATCGGTTATAGGTAATGTTAATATTAACATTATTACTAATAATATCCTTAATATCCTTCGAGTATATCCTTCGTACTCGAATAAAGGATATCTTCCCCGTAAGCCTAGACCGTTCTCTTTCGAGTCAGTTCATCTAATACGAGTCAGACAAAGGATACAAAGGATTACGATATTACTACGATATCGATCTATATTACAATACTATTACGATATCGATTCTTTTATAAAGAACAAAGGATATTAACCCGTTCCCTCGGTTCGGTTCTTTCCTTTCTTTATTCTTTATTCTTTATTCTTTATTCTTTATCCTTTATCTTAATCGTTTTTTTCAATCCGAAGAAGACACACAATATATCGCATGGGCGCACGGACCACAACGTGGTCCATAGGGGATCCAGGGGGGATCCACGCCATGACTCAGGGCTTCGGATATCGGGGACCTCGGGTATTAGAATATAATAGGGGCGGATACCGGAAAAGACCGGATAGGATCTAAATAATATAGTACCTATAATAGAGTCTTCACCACCTAAAAATAAGGGTATAAGAGACTCTTATAGATATAACTTAATATAATATACACACACGAGATTTCTGCTCTATTAAGTTAATTATCTAAATACCTTTTAACGTGCGATAATTATAAGCCCGATTTCTAACGCCTAAATAATAGATCTTAATAAGGCTACCCCTATTCCACTATAAAAAGTAATCACGTCTCTATAAGCACTCTTAAATAACTATTATCGACCTACTTAAAGTAATTAAGAGATTAATTAACCTACCTATTAATTAACTAACCGATAAACGATAAACTAGTAAAGATATCTTTTAATATATCTAACGCCGAATAGAAGGCGGCCGCTACTACCCTTATTAACTAAAGGGATTAGGTAGTATAAGAGCACGCCGTACGCGGTAAATCTGCCTCCTACTAGGATAACTATCTTAATCTAAAGCTAAGCGATAAGGAGGCTAACGCCTACCTCCTCCTTATACCTACGCCGCCTAATATTCGTAAATATAAAGCCCTCGCTATAAACTCTAAGACGGAGGAGGCCATGGCTACTACTATCACGGCTACTCTATTTTCTACTATTATGCTAGAGGGCGATAAGGACGCTACGGACGCCGCCGCTATCACGGCGGCCACGGCTATAAGTAAGAAGAAGACGGCTACCCGTAGAAAGGCCACGGCCGTAACGAAAGAACTACCGACTAGGACACCTATATTTATTAACGACCTCTTTAAAAAGGGGTATACACGTTACCTATAAGATCGCCGTGTATACCGCGAAGAAAAGATAGACTATAACGCGTAGTAGAAAGAAAGTAACGAGGTATATTTCTATATCGAAAGGACTATCTATACCACGTTATATAGCCTCCTCGCCTAGCTATAGAATAATATCGTAAATAACCCACGGGCTTAGATTACTTTCCTACACACGTACGTAGGACTAACCTCTATAGACCTCCGTAAGGAAGCCCTAATCCTGTATAGACGATACACTACGCCTATAAAGGCTATACCTAAGGATATAGACGCCTAGGTAATAAGCTAGAAAATAGCGATAATACACTATAAATATATAGGCGTTTTAAAGCTATTAAACGCGGACTATTGGGCAGAAGACGCGTTAAGAGCTATTAGACCTATTATCTAGGAATAGAGTAATAATTACCTAATTAATAACTACGATAAGATTACGGAAAATAAGCTAATAATTAACGACTTCGTAAAGGCTCTAAGGGCGGTTCTTAGTAATATAAAGAGTATATAATCCTCTAGTATAAAGCCTAGAGTTAGGAGAGGCACCTTTAATACCCCTAGGAACCTCCCCGATACTAAGGATACTACTAATAATAAAGATAATAAGAAGCGTCCTTATAGTAATATGTCTGTAAAGGCTATCCCTCCTGTAATAAGGAGGCCTTACGAGATATATAAGAACCCCTATACTACCGCCGCCTATTAGTATATAAGGCCGGATATACGCCCTTATACTTAGCGTGGCCGCGAAGATATTACGAAGGTTATAGAAAAGAAGATACGTAACTATAGTTTTAAAAGGGCCCTACTCGGGAGCCAGTACAGATAACTATTTTGCCAGTAAAACGGTGGGGCCCGCTAAGAATAATAAGGAACTAAAGTACACACCTAATTTATATATACACTTTAGATACCTAAATATATAGATACGGGATCTTCCCCTCTTAATCCACTAGTCTTTTTATACACCGCTCCTTTACTCGTAATTAATGGCATAATACTATAACCGACGATATAGTTATAATAGCTAAAGAACGACCCTATAGCTCCGGCCTTCCTACCGAGGTTTACGCTTCCTACGAGGAGGGCTTCTAGGCCCTTACTATTTACGCCTACTCGAATAGAAATAGCCTTATTATACACGAATAGTACCCTTATAGTAGGCCGGCGATACGTATCACCTACCGCTACGGGAAAGGCTAAGTACCTATAGCTCGACAGACTTAATCGTATAAATCGAAGCGCCGGAGAGCTATAACCTAGATAACGGCGTGCCCTTTTAAGGTTAACCTTCGTCGTCGCGATACCCTTAGAGGGTGGGTTATAGAGGCTTTTACCCCCTATAGAGGCACGCCGTTAAACTATAATTAAAGCTGGATCGAGGCTAGCTCCTTCGGTCGATTCCGGTCCTAGGGACTTCTAGTATACAGGGATAAGATTATTAGTATATAGAATAGCGGTATTCGGCCCTGTAAGATTATAACGAAGCTCCGGATCCTAGAATCTTCTTGGGAATCTACCCCGAGCGAGTAAGTTCCTAGGATTACGAGGTCGGATATCACGAACCTGCTTACTCGTTACCGCCGTGAAGAGCTTACTAGTAGGAGTCTAATCTAGTAGCTCTACGAAGTAAGTTACCCTCGCCCTTATACTTAACCGTATACTAATTTCTTAGTAAATTAATATCGAAGAGAGCTTCTACTACCGTGATCTCTGTAATTAATTCGACCGAATCTAATACCTTTTTATTACGCCGAAGTTAGCTATTAGCCTCCTATAATTAGCTCGCGATATCCTTATTATCGACGTAACGTATAAAACTAATAAGTTTAAGATACCGCTACTTAACTTCTGCGGTATATCGCCGCTACGGAAGTCCTTCTCTATCGCGATTACCTTTATCGATAAAGAGAAAGAGTATTAATATACCTAAGCGCTTAAGGCGTTAACCGGCTATATCTTAGCCGAGGGTTTACCGTTACCACGGTGTATTATCACGGATTAGGAGCTCGCCTTAATAAATACCCTTTAAGGCTATATAAACTTAAGGCAGGTTCCGAATACCCTATATATCTAGTATATTAATTTAAACGTGCTAGTAAAGACTAAGGGCCTTTTTTCTAAACCTATAAGGCTACCGAATAGTTAGGTTAGGCGCTACCCTACGTTTTATACCTTTTTAAAGGCCTGGAACTCGTTGATTTCTAGTCTAATAGTCGAGGACTTCGAGGAACGACTCCGAGGATTCTAGTAGCCAGGTAAGTACCCAGAAAACGTAGTTAATTACGCCCTAAGGACCTGGATTAATCCCTTTAAGGAAAAGATTATAGATTACTACCTGAATCGGGCGCCCTACTTTAGTAACAGAACCACCTCTATCGTAGAGCCTTTACACGCTAGCCTTAAACGGTATCTCCACTCCTCTATAGGTGACTTAGTAACTATTTTCAGGAGCCTACGGTTATATTCAAGGAACTAGGAGACGGATCTTACTTTAGAGAGGTAACGCCGAATAAATAGAGTAGACTTTCCTATAGCTAGGATTCTCTTTAGCCTTATTAATTAATAGGTTATCCTATAAGCTCTCGGACGGCTTAAGGTTAAGCTCGCCGCCCTGGATAAGGTACACAGAAGTCGAGGCCCGAGGCCGCCAGTAAGGCCCTATAGCTCCTATACTATCACGGTTTCCATAAGGCTTCCTTATAGGTATATGCTTTTTAACCTTTACCGGGATTCCGAGCCGATTAGTATCACGTTAATTAATCGGCATTAGCGATAGAATCGTTAGGATCTAGTTATAGGTACCACGCTTATACTACCTAGTATTAGGCCCCTGGATCCTATAATAGTACGTGGAACAGGCCGGCTAAAAGGCGCCATTAAGATATCTGCTACGGGAAAGAAGAAGGGCTAAGGGAAGAATAGTACTAAACGGCTTCCTTTAGGCTTTAAAATCGCGGCTATAGAAGAGTAATAAGATACTATACTACCGCTACCGCCCCTTGCCGCCGGTACCCTCCTACTATGAACGGCCCCCCCACCCGAGCCCTATACGAAGCGGGTATATAGGCTCTTCGGTAATATACCCTGATTTTTAATACGCTAAAGTCGATTAATAAGGTTAACTCGGCTAGGCATAATTTGGAGCTTATTTCTGCTAAGTTTAAGGGTAAAATAGATACGTTTTCAAGGAGCGCTAAAGAGGAGACTCTTAGGTAAAAGGAAGATAAGGCGGAGATAGAGGAAATCGAGGAAATGCTTTCTATTTTTAGGAACTAGGGTTATCGTGATAGTTCGTGATAGTTATTATAGTGGTTTAGTGCTTTAGTTTATTTTACTCTTAAATTAACCGTACCTATATATTTGGGTACCGAAAGTGTATATATAAATTAGGTGTATACTTTAGTCCCTTATCATTCTTAGCGGGCCCCACCGTTTTACTGGCAAAATAGTTATCTGTACTGGCTCCCGAGTAGGGCCCTTTTAAAAGCCGCGTAGACACCGCGATATAGATGAGGCGGGAAGCCTTAGGGGCTATTACCGCTAATAAGATAGAGGAAGTCTAGGAAGATTAACTCTATAATACTACGCCTACTATAATAATCTATAAAGACTTATCCATTACCGCGACAGGACTAGGAGCCCACCTAACCTAAGGGGTAGCACGTTATCGTATAACGATACGGTTAAGATTATAATAAGAATAAGGGGTATCCTTTTCTATTAACTAAGCTAGAGCGCTATTATACTACGCGATCATAGATTCAGGATTATTAATCTATATCTTTAATAATTAAGGCCGTTTTACGGCCGTTAGACTACCCATGGATACTTTATCTTTATCCCTTTAGGTGGGTACTTATAAGGCTTTTATCCTCCGATACGGAGACGTTAAGCTACGTGTATAATCCGTATCGGGCACGAAGAGGCTATTACGCCTCCGCGACGTCGTATACTATAAGGAATGTATTACTAATTTCGTCTCGGAATACTAGCTACGCCTATAAGGTTACCACTAGGATACCGTAAACGATACTATTATTAGCTTCGCCGATAACCGGCCTATCTATAAGCTACTAGATATCCACGACTAGTATATAATCGAGCGCGCGGAAGCCACGGCCGTTACCGCGTTCGCGGTCTCGGTAAGGCACCCGCGCGATAACCCGTATAGAAGATCACGACGACCGCGGTAACCGTAGAAGACTATAATATAACGGTAGCACGAACGCCTTAGCTATTATAGCACCGACACTCTCACGAAGATCGTTGACGCTACTTAAGGGGTAAAGATAAAGGGACTACGTATAACGGACTATAACACGTATAGGTAATCGTAAATACCTATATAGATCCGGCGGATACTATCCATTTACCCGTTAAAGCCCGGAGAGGCCGTAGCTATTAATATTCACGATCTAGAAGAGGCGGAGTCGTTAGCGGGCGGCCTATATAAGTCTATTATATTCGTTATAGACGTGGATATAGGTTATACGTAGGATTACTATCTATAGAAGAGAGACTAAGGCTTTATCCTACACGTGTCAAAACACGTTTTTGCCCTGCTTAAGACTTAATTCGATATCCGGCTATATATCCTAGAAGCCGATTCCGAGATATTTTAGCACCTAGAAGTCGTTACTTTCCTCGCTACTAAGGGGGTAAAAGGCTAGCCGTCCGCACTATATTTATAGGATTAAAACGGCGTTATAGAATGGATTAAAGGTATCGTTAAGAGGAGGGCGAGGGCTATAAGGATTAGAGCTAATCTGCCTTTATCTATCTGGCGTAAGATCTTTAAGATTACTATATATCTATAGAATAGGACGCCATAATATATTAACGACTAGCGAATACTATATAAAGGCCTACGCGACCGATAACCTAACCTTATACACCTATAAGCTTACGACTATAAAGCCTTTGTAAAAACGCGCTATATCTAAGCTAAAGGGAACCGCCTATAAAGGCTAGAACCGAAGGTATAGATCGGTTATTACGTTAGATACTAATTCTTAAATAGTTTCCGTATTTAGCTACTATACCTAATAGATATTATTACTACGCGAGATATAGTCTTTAATAAAGACGAGATATTTAATGATAGGATTAAAACGCTATAAGCTATAGCTTCCGCCCAGGAAATCGGGGAACGCCTATAATCTATCTGTATTACCTAATCTAATAAGACCGCGAATAAGCTACTATTAAGGGGTATAGCCGTAAACGTATTAGATCTCGAGTCGCAAGACTCTAACGCCACCGCTATTACTACGGGTAAAGGCGACGCTACCGCTATTATTATAGACAAAGGTAAGGCCGTTACTATTACTACGAAAGAGGCTACTACTATTACTATAGATAAGGTTCTAAATCTATAGCCTAATACTTAGGCTATAGATTTAGAACCTCGTAGCTCTAACGCTACTATTATTACTACTAGAGAGGCTATTACTATTACTATAGATTATAGCACCGCTATTATTACAGATACTACTATTACTATAAGAGAAAACTATTCTACCGCTATTATTATAGGAGAGGCCCACGCTATTACTACGGACACTTTACGGTTTACTACTACGAGGTTTGAACCGTTTCCCACGCCTCTAATATCCCCGGAAGATCCCGCCCGCGCGTTCCTTATAGCGTTAGCGGTGGTTAGGGGCGTTAAGGTAGAAGAACATAATAACTACTAACGAATGGCTAGGGATACCCCTAGGGGGTGCTTGTCGGCCGCGCGCCTATTACCCGTGCGCCTATCTATCGTAAGTATCTATAAGACTAAGAAGGTGTAGAACGATACCGCCTAGAAGGCGTTCTTTAACGCTAGAAGGCGTTCTTTAACGCTAGAAGGCGTTCTTTAACGCTAGAAGGATTTATAACCCTATACGCGCCAGGAAGTAAGCTATTAATAATAGTATCACTGCTATAGATTCCCCTTATACCTTCTAGCCGCTATCGCTATCGTATATAACCCGCGAGGATCTCCCGCCTGTACTAAACCACCACCGCGATATACACCTTTACCTATTATAGGAGTAGTGGTTATAGGCCGAGGGGCAATACCTTAAAGGGCACCGATAGATAGGCTACTAGTAGGAGGTAGGTGGTGATTAAGCTAATAAGTAATAAGTCCTCGCCTATAGATAGGTATACACCTATAGATTTAATAAGGAGGGCACCCTCTTTAAGTGTAAGGCACGCCTTATAGTCCGAGGGGATTAATAAAAATAGTTAGAGACTAAAAATAACTACACCGTAACGCTAGCCTCGTAGTCCTTCTATATACTAATAGCGATTACCGCCCGATTTAACCTAAAGATAAGGTAGTTCGACGCTATTAAAGCGTTCGTTAATGCTAGCCTTAAAGAAGAGGTGTTTATAAAGATACCGTAAGGCTATAAAGTGCTAGGTAAGGTACTACTGCTACGGAAAGCCCTTTTTAGCTTAAGGGTATCGCCACTACTATAGTAAGAGGAATTTAGCGGCACGCTATAAAGAATAGGATTCATGGCTATACCTAATAACTCCTATATTATAATCCGTGATAGTTTAATCCTATTCTTCTACGTTAACGATATCGGACTTATATACTATAAAGACTATTAGACTAACGCCGATAACCTTAAGGCCGCCCTTAAGCGAAGCTATAGATTATTAGGAGGCGAAGAAATCCGTTAGTTCCTAGGAGTTAAGGTCCTAAGGGATAGAGGCACCCGTAGGTTATAGCTATTATCATCCTCCTACGTAGAGAAGATCGCGGTTAAATACTGCGTAGATATACTCTGCCGAAAACCAGTAAAAGTCCTATTATCTACGGAGCCGGTAATACCCCGCGATAGCACTCGCGCGTCGATTCCCGAGGTCCGCTAGTACTAGGGTATAATCGGTTCTATCCTATATGCCGCTATCATAATAAGACCCGATATCGCGTTCGCCTATTTCAAGCTTTCCTAATATAATATTAATCCCTCCTCTAACTATCTTCAGAGGGCTTAATAAGTGCTACTATACCTATACTATATAAGACACTACTACCTAGAATTCGGCAGGGATAGGCTCTTCCTAATAGTAAGCGACGCGTCCTTTAGGGATAATCTAGACCGTAAGAGTTTATAAGGATATACGATAAAGCTCTTCGGGGGAACCGTTAACTAGAAGGCGGGTAAGTAACCGACGGTCACGACGTCGTTAATAGAATTAGAACTACTCCCTCTTATAAAGGCCGCTAAAGAGACGTTATTCGTTAGCCGGATATTAAGGGATTTAGAGCTTCGGTTAGACTAATAGTAACTATAGCTATACTACAATAATTAACAGACTATTAACCTCGTTAATAAGAAGGCATAACGTCTACGAATAAGGCTACGGCACATCGATATTTATAACTAGTAGGCGCGTTAGTTAGTATAGCAGGGCCTCTTTAAGGTTATATACGTTAACACGAAGGAGATAATCACGGACGGTTTAACGAAGCCACTACCGGAGGCAGGGATTAAAAAACTATAGCAATAGCTTAATTTAACGGATTAAAACGACCGTATTAAGTGGTCTAAATAACTACACGAAGAGATTTAACGCGCTAAAGCGGCCGTAACGAAGGCCCCTAAGGGTGTAGAAGATCCGATAGATATAGATCCGATTAACCAGATCCAGCTAATCAGGATCGAGGAACTAATTAAGATAGAGTTAAATTAAACGGTTAAATAGGGCGGATTTAGATCTCTTTTATAAGGGCGTTTTTCCCCTAACTATTGATTTTACGATAGAAAAGTTAAGAGTGTTTGGTTTAAACCGAAGCCTCTGATTAGTTAGTTAACCTGGGAAGACCCACCTTAACTAAGGGGGTATATCGTATAGGCGCACGGACTATAACGTGGTCTATAGGGGATCTAGGGGGGATCCACGCTATAACTAAGGGCTTCGGATATCGGGGACCTCGGGCATCAGGATATAATAGGGGCGGATACCAGAAAAGACCGGATAAGATCTAAATGATATAGGACCTATAATAGAGTCTTTACTACCTAAGAATAAGGGTATAAGAGACTCTTATAGATATAACTTAATATAATACACACACACGAGATTTCTGCTCTACTAAGTTAATTATCCAAGTGCCTTTTGACGTACGACATAATACGCGCGCAGAGATCCTACTTTACAATCCCATTATTACTTTCTTACTTTTCCACTGCTTTTCGTGACTTTTGTCTCTTCCGCTTGTCCGATATCTTCAAAGATCTTTCAAAAAGTAATAATTACCCTGTCTAGTAGGTTAAGCACGCTAGCTATACACGCGTACTATACGCTATTGCCTAATAGCCCCCTAGGACGCCCGCGGGACACAGGGCTCTTCCCGCCCGGGGTATATAATACGCCGGACTATACGCACGGATAGTCCTCGTGCGCTGGGCACTATACGAACGTATAGAGCCTGTCGGCTAATACCCAAACGAATATTTAGGGACCGGACTAAGATCCCTAAATACGCGTACGGCCCCGAATATCAGGAATAGACCAGTCGTATAAAGAAATAGATAGTCCGGGGCTCGCCAAGGATATATTCCTAGTAAGCCTGCCTTTAGATTAGTAGAGGATATCTTTATTATACCCTATTTTCTATATCCATAGGTCGCTATTCCGAACCCTAGAAGCCCTAGGTCCGATAATACTAGCTGGCCAGAGATATACCTGGATAGGATATATTAACTAACCTAGATTAGATTAGAAAAACTAGGCCTATAAGCTTTCCTAGCTAAAGCGAGGGTACTAGGATTCCTAATAACGCGGTACCCTTACGGCGATAAGGGGGTAAAGATAGTGGAGCACGTAATACTCTAATACTAGGATATAACCGAGGAAAGGCATAAGGAGCTCTTCGGTATTATAAGGAGACTACTTATAACTAAAGGAGATCTATATAATATACTAGACTATAATATAGAAGCAGGGGCGATAACTAAGTGGTTTCTATAACAGAAAAGACTTAACGACTTCCGCCTTGCCCTTAAAGTTATAGAAGCCTATAAGAACGCGGTAATACCGTAACGGGGAAAAGGTAATATAACGGTCCGGTTTAGTATTAAATAAGGGCCCTATAAACTAAGACCCCGGCGGTATTAAAGTATTATCTGTGAACGACTGGTTATAGGTCGTGGCACTAAGTAAGGTCGTAATAATAGATTATCTAGAACTAAGGAGGGAAAAGGGAAAAAGGAGAAAAGTCTGCGGCGTTAGGCTGGCTATAAGGTAGCGATGACTTAGCGATATAGGTCCGTTAACTAAGCGCGTAGTTAGAAAGATCCGGAGTATAGCCGGATCCTCTATATCGGGGTTAACCCGTAATACTATCCCCCCCTTCCTCCTCTAGGGGTTATATAACCGCGCGTTACCGTCGTGGTTCGGCTCCCCCTTACGTCGTAGTGATAAAAGAATAGTCGCGTCCCTTTATCTTACCTCGCCCTTACCTTAATATTAAAGAAATCTTAGGTCGCCTACTAACCTTTATCTATATACCCGAAATAGTAATATAGCCCCCCCTCGCGTAGATACTATCCGTAGATATATCGGCCCTCTTTTCCTCGTAGGCCCTCTCTTCCTCTATTCCCCTCCCTATCTTTAATAATAATAATAATAGTAATAGCGGTTCTACACGTGTTCGTTCTTCCTTATAGCGACGACTCTTCTAACTTCTCTCCTCCTCGGACAATATTAGTAATACTTAGTTAGTTTAAGAGTTCTCCGTTTAAGGTAAGCCGTCTCTCGCTCGCGATCTTTCGTAAGGAAGCCTCTGCTAACTTATATCGTTTTATAGATAGCGCTAGCCCCCGGCGATAATAGGGGTAATAATAGTAGTAAGCGAGCTACCGATAATAATATAGGTATAATACTCTCGCGCTTCGAAGCGATACTAACCGTATAATAGTTCGTGTTATCGCCCTTACCGCCGCCTAAAAAGAAGAAATCGGCGGGTAATCGGCCTCCTAAGCACTCTCCTAGTAGCGTTCGTGCTAAGCTATACCTCCTTTATATACGCGATATCGCCGATAAGAAGTATAAGCGCCTTTATCGTAGCTAGACTAATCGGGGGAAGAAATACTACGTATACTCTACGAAGATATACCGGTATACTCCTTTCCTAATATACCTTAAAGGCCGCGCGTAGAGGTTATTCGAGACGGCTACCCTTATTAGCGATAATAATAAGAATACCCCTATAAGGCCTCCTCCCCTTTTAAGGTTGCGACCGCTTCGCTAACCTTCTCCTAGGGGTAGGAACCGTATCTTAACGCCTACGCGGCGTTTTAGGATACCCTTATAGCTAGGGAAATAACGACGGCGATATCACCTATAGCTATATATCCCGCGGAGGCTCCCGGCACGGTAATCGCGCTAGCCCCTTCTCCTCCTTAAGAGGTCTAAGAAGAGGTAGCACTATAGTTAGCCTCGCTGCCTTTTCCTAAGGTTATTAACGAGGTAACTAAACTAACCTTACTTCCTCTGGTAATAAAGGTCGCTAGCGAGGTAGTTACGCTAGTCTTTTCTCCTCCCTTAAAGGTTATAGAAGAGATAGTATTAAGACTAGACGTGTCGCTTCCGGAGGAGGTCGTTATTAGAGCGGAATAGCTAGCCTTATCTCCTCTTTATAAGGTTATAGGTAAGGTGGTAGTTTTAGGCCTAATCCCTCCAAATATTATAGCGGAAAAGAACGCCCGTCCTACTACTCTTACTCCCTTATCAGGGTCGATATTATTAGACGAGGACTTTAGGCGCCTTAGTCTTATAGAACTAAGGGAGTATACTCGGCTATTTAGGGAGATACTCGTACTCGGTCGCGCTAACGTTATAATCTCCGAATTCTAATAATACGCGGAGCGTAAGCGGGCTTTTACGCCTACGGGTATAACTATCGCTAGCGCGGTTATAATCCCTAATAATAATAACGACGATACAAACGACGATAAGGTTAAGGAGATAGACTCTAACCTATAGCGGGGCGATAAAGGTAAGGCTTTTACGGAAGTCGATAATCCGAAGGATAGCGATTTTAAGGCCGAGGATATCGATCTAGGCTCGCGTTAAGCGTGGCTAAGGCGTAGGGCCTATCCGGCCTAAACTAAATCTAACTCTTACCCCCTTTTAAGTATCACGATACGATCGTTTATATATCGGTTCCTATATTATAATAGCACGAAGGTGTTTAACGGGTTATCGTTTATTATTACTAAGCCGAATTTCCTTTTAAACTTATTAAATACCTGTGTTTACGCTAATAGTTCTAGCGGTTCCTATATAGGCTTATAGTATCCTACCTATTATACTAGTACCTTATATCTTAATCCCCTACGTCGCCTTTTTATCCTTACGTAAAGGATTTCCTTAACTTTTTATTCTTTATTATCGGTCGCCTCTTAAATAGGCGGTGGTTAAGGGTTATCTACTACCTATCCCGGAAAGGGGTTATCGCCCACGCAATGTAATAGGTCTACGTAGAACCGGGGGTAAGTTTATAATAGTATAGCGAGCTCGATTATATATAGGCTAATTACCTTTATAACTCGGTATTTACGATAAAGCTAATTAAGCTTACGGGATAGTCGCGGAGTCGAGTAATTAGCTAACGATAGCTAGACTAAGTCGTTAACCTTAAAACGCTTAACCGGTATACGATATTAGTTAGTAGACTTCTTATTCCGGAGCTATATTAATATAATCGCGGCCTAGGCGAACTTAGTCGCTTCCTATAGGCGTCGTAGTAGGTTACTAGCCGCTAATACTCTAGGTTTCGTGGGGGGCTTATCGGTTATCTAGATCGGGTCGATATAATAGCCGTATTCTAAGATGAAAGGACTAAACCCCGTTATAGAGCTTTTACGGTTATTTAGGGCTAGTTATACTACGGGTAATAGGCGATCCTAATCGTTTTAGGCGTAATAGATAAAAGCTTATAAATAGGCTTATACTTCTTAGTTTATACGCTTTATTACTTTATCGGTCTAGGGGTAGTATATCGTACTAAGCTTACACGATATTTATATAAGCTCGTAAAAGTGCTTTTAGAACCTGCTTATCTAGTTTAAGCCTTAGTCACTAATAATCGACCTAAGTATCCCGTAGAACCGGAAATAGTAGTATAGGAACTATTCTGCATAAGCTTCGGCTTTTATTATCTCTATCGCTTTTAATATTATAGCCTTAGTTAGATAGTCTATAATAACCTAAAGGTAGCGCGCCTTTTTCTCGCCGGCTAGTAGTAGGTCCGTTATAAAGTCTATTAATAGGTTACTCTATATTCGTTTTAGCACCGGGAGGGGGCGTAAAAGGTCTTATTTCGTATTTCTCTATATATACCCCCTTCCGTAGATATCGTAGTTCCGGACGAATCGTCGGATATCCTTATTTATCCTCGGCTAAAAGAAGCGACGCACTACTAAAGCGATAGTATTTTTATATCCGGGGTATTCTCCGATTACTAAGTTATAAATTGACTAGATAATCCTCCCTCGTAACGTTAACCCTTTAATAGACCCGGGCACCTAAATTCGGTCGCGGAATAGTAGTAACCCGGTCGTAAAGACTCAGTACTCGGCTATTTATAGGTTTAATTCTAATAATAGTAGGAACTATTATTCTTCTTTAATAACCGTAGATAAGGCTCTTTAATACTATTTATTAGTTATAAGCGTTTTATCGTATAATCGCTATAGCTTTTAGTCCGCCTTAAAGATTATTTAACCGCTATTAATACGGCGAATGCTAGGTGGAATCGCGGTATTAGGGATTAATTAAATATAGTAAGATTACTCTCGTTTATCCGTTATATCTTAGGGCTTATCTTACTATCGATATAAGAGGGTATCCGCTATCGCGTTATCCTTTCCCTTCCGATATTTAAGCATAAAGTCGAACTATATAAGCTCGCTAGCTTATCGACTTTATTATTCGGTAAGCGTTCGCTTTATTATAAAGTACTTAAGGGCCTTATAGTCGGAGAGGACTATAAACTACCTATAGCTAATAAGCTTAGCCCGCTACGTTACTAAATAACTTATAATCGCTAATATCTCTTTATCGTGGATTAAGTAATTATATTTTGCTTTATTAAGTTTATAAGAGTAGTATACGACTACGTAGCGATTTCCGTCCGTATCTTCTTATATAAGGCTACCCCTAAGGGTAAACCCCGAGTAGTCCGTCTTAATAAATATCTTATTTACTAAGTCCTACTATTATAGTATCGGTCCTTTTTAAAACCTCGCCTTTAGCTCGCGAAAGGCCGCTTCTTTATTAGGACCCTATTAAAAGGCGTAGTCCTTTTTAATAAGTATTATTAACGGGGCGGAGATCCCTAAAAAATCCTTAATAAAGATCCGGTAATAATTCGTAAACCCTAGGAAACTTCGCACGCCTTTAACCGTTAAGGGCGCTTCGTACTCGCGGATAGCTCGTAACTTCTCTAGGTTATAAAACACGCCCTTCCTCGCGGTGACTATAAATTCTACGTACTTTACTATCTTTATGCTAAACTCGTACTTTAACGGATTTAGGTTTAGACCGGCGTCTATAAGCGCGCGGAGTACTTACTTTACCTTTATTTCGTGGTCGGCCTAACTCCCGTTAAAGTAGACTAAGATATCGTTAATATAAGCAGTAATAAAGTCGTTTAGGAAACGCTATAGCGTTTTATTAATATACCGCTAGAACGTTGCGGGGGCTTGACTTAAGCCGAACGGGCAGATAAGCTATTCGAAAAGCGTAAACCGGGTTTAGAATATAGTCTTATATTTATATCCTAAGGCTATCCTAATCTTATAGAAAGTAGCGACTATAATAAGCTTCGTAAACTATTTCGCTTAGCTTAGGTCTTATTGTGTTTTAGCGATTAAAAGGAGTAACTAGCGGTCTTACTTAGTAATCGCGTTTAGCGCTCGGTAGTTATAATAAAAATAAAGTCCTCCGCCTAGCTTCCTTATAAAGAGGATAGGAGCCGCGGCTTCTAAACTACTAGCACGGATAAACCCCTTATCTATTAGGTCGGTGAGTGTTTTCCGTAATACTAGGAGTTCTTCTCTCGATATATTATAAAGTGGCCCCTAAGGGAGCAATAGTTCTTTACCGTCGTTTCCGGGTATAAGGTTTACCTTATAGTCGACTCCTAATCAGTATAGCGGTAATTAATTAGCCTTATCGGGCGTAAATAGGTCGCCGAATTCTCGTAATAGGTTTTCGGGTATAAAGTCCTTCGGGTCCGTTAATTACTTATTATTTAACGCTTTTTCGATATCCCTTAAGCTTCCTCCCTAGACTAAGACTTCTTCGCCCTTCCGTCGTAATCGTCTAATAATACCTATAAATATAGATCCGGTAACTAAATAAACGTCGCGAATAGCTTATACTCTAGTAGGTTCCTTTTTATAGTAAAGTTATATATTTAATCCCGCCGCTCCGTGGTAAAGCCGTTTATCCTTAGCGTAGTATATTACGTTATTTTATACTATTTAGGGCTTTCCGAGGAATACGTCTTAATAAAGCCTTAGTACTACGTATACGAATATCCTTTACGGGTAGCCGCCGATCTTAAGCTTATAGACGGTGATCCTTACGCTATTAATAGTCCCGGTAGCTTCCGAGAAGCTATTTAGTAGTCGATTCGTCTTATCGACTAATAGTAATTAGAGTCTTTAAGTAAACTATTCACTTATAGCGGTATAGTAGTTATAATTAGTATGAATAAGGGCGAGGATATACCGTTTATTCACTCTAACTACTATAAGTGCCGGGTTATTACTAGCACGTACTCTAAACGCCTTTTACTCCCGCCGTATCGCGGCTATCGGCTTTAACGCCTATTTTCGCGTTAAAGCTATTCTTTTTCCGAGTTATCCTCGCTAATCGACTTATCCCCGCTCTTATCGTGATCCTTCGCGCAGTTCTCCTTAACCTTCCGGACCGTGTCTGAGTTTTTTTCTAGCTTTTTATAATTCCGCGCGATATACCCTTTCTTATTATAGTATATCTAAGTCTCTTACTTCGCCTTTCCGTCGCTAACACGGTTTACTCCGCCTATCTTTATATTACCGTTAATATCCTTCTTCGCGGGTATATAATCTTAAGCTTATTTATCGTAGTTCCGTTCGAACTAATAACCTTCGAGTTTCCCGGCGATCTCTTATACGCCGTTAACCTATATAGTATAGTGGTTAGTAGGAATATAGGCGGAGATAAGCTTATCCCTAAATCGCGAGGTAATCGCTCCTTTAAGAAATAAAATCTATATAGTAGCTTCCTATTGAGTACCGCCTATAAGGGCGATCTATATTCTAAAACGGGGCAGGAAGGCGGTAAATAATTTATCGGTGTATTAATAAATTATACGTAAGGTTTAGGTGGCCTATAACTATTCTATAGGATTAAAGTAAGTACGATTAAGGTACACTACAAAGTTATTAGAGTCTATAAGCTTACACGGCCTATCGCTTTTATAGAAGGCTAATACGACCTATTATACTTCGGGCCCTAAGTAATTATAGATCGTGTACTAAACTTATATATTATTCTAGAATAGGTCGCTATCGATTATAAGCTTCTACCGTATCGCGTAGGCCTATACGCCGTAGTATACTCGCTTCCCCGAGAACTTTACCGGGTTATCGATAGTCTTATAGGGTGCCGCCGTTAAGGTCGGGGCGATTACTATTATTATCGGCTATAGCGCTAGCGATAGAACCGGTAATAGGGTAGACTCTATTAGTATAAAGATTATTAGGGTCTACGAGGGAGCCGGAATATTTAAGTTAGGCGGTATAGGGTTCTACGGGGTAGGCGATCCTAGGAGCCGGGCTATAAGCTATTCGACTAACTAGCGTTATCGCTTATTAGCTTCTTCTCTCGCGCGTTATCGGTCTATGAACTAGCGTATTTCCGAGTAATATTCTTATATCAGAGCGAGCCTTAAGTTAATATCGGTATATTATTGATAGAGAGGGCCTAGCTTTACGTTTAGGGCTCGGTTATTTTCTTTTAACCGTTAGTTTATCCACTCTATAACCTATTTAATTCTAATAGGTTATTAGGCGGTAGCATTAATATCCTAATCTATCACTAGTGTAACGCGTGGGTATCGCTAAGTTCTAGATATATAAACGACTAGTTATATGTCGTAGCACTAAGTGAGGTCGTAATAATTGATTATGTAGAACTAAGGAGGGAAAAGGGAAAAAGGAGAAAAGTCTACGGTGTTAGGCTGGCTATAAGGTAGTGATAACTTAGCGATATAGGTCCGTTGACTAAGCGCGTAGTCAGGAAGATCCGAAGTATAGCCGGATCCTCTATATCGGGGTTAACCCGTAATATTATTAGCCGAAGCCCCCTTTACTCCTCGCTAAAGGTATTACCCCCTTAAAGGCGCTAACGCCACTCTTAATATACTTAAGGCCCTAGAACCAGTTAGTTATACTACTATTATAGAGGCGCCGTAGCGAAATCAAAAAAGGACTATATATATAATAATCTATTAAAACACCTATTATACCCTTTAGGCGATACTTTCGGCGGAGTATATTCTATATAACCACCCCTACTAATAAGGTACCGCCGCAGCTATAACCTAAAGGTAGCGCCTAAGTAACAGTCTTTTTAAAGGATGAAGCTGCTGTTTTTAGGCGCTTCTTAGCCTATAGGGTATCAGTAAGGCGCTACCACGATATTAAAGGGAGACTACTTACCGTAGTAATACTATTATCACTAGTAGCCTTTACTAATATGTAAAGATTATAAATATCTATAAGACGTTATTATTACTTTTTAGCACCGGGGGTGATATACCGACTAGTTAGACTATCTTAATATACCGGTAGCACCTTAGCGGTATAGAGACGACTTATATCCTTATAGAGGCGTTAACTATTAGCGTACTAAAAGCACGTAGTATTAGTGTCTATAGTATTAGCATAGGCTTTAACGTTATCTGGATAGGTTTTTAGACGCTTACTATAACGTAAGTAACTCATATATACACAACTCATATAGGGGGACCTACGTTTTACGCGTAAACGCCTTAAACCACTCAAAAACCTATATCAATCGATAGCTCTTTTTAAGCTCTATACGCCTATCTATAGCCCTGTATCGTGCAGGCACTAATTTAGGCGTATTGTAAGTGCGAAAATGCCTGGAAATAGGCTTGCGGCTCCCCCGTGTGCGGGGGAAAAGTCTAATATAGCCCGTACGCCGCCCACGCTACTAAAGCAGTAAGCCCAGCCGCGCGGAGCCGCACCCACGTCCTCCACGCAGGCCTAGAGCCCTAAATAACCCACTAGCCACAATGCCAGCTATAATAACGCCCCTAACGCCCCTCACGCCCCTAAAACCGCCCCTAAGGCCGCTATAACTATACAGGGCCTAGGGGAGGTAGATATAGGTAATACCTCTGAAAATATAAAGGATTTAACTCTCGCTACGCCCCTAAATTCGAAAAGACATCTAAGCCCCTCTACGCCGACCCCTAGACGCTTTTCTAGGACCCGAATCCAATCCCCCTCGGACTCGGAAGCCGCAAGCGCCTTCTAAGCGCCTACTAGGGGCCCCCCTGCTTCTAGGGCCCCCCCTACTAAAACACCGAGCCTTTTAGGCTCTAAATGGGCTAAAAGGGCGCCTGGAATAGCTAAAGCCCCTGGAGAAACCTCGGCTAAGCCCTAGAAGTCGACTACTTCGGCTAGTAAGGTATAGGCTAAGGAACTACTCTAACAGGCTTTTTAGCTAGTTTAATAGGCCTATACCCTTAACCCTGCCCCCTAGATTAAGGCCCTATCCGTAAGGCCTAAATCTACTATCGACGGAGTACTAGAAGTCTCCTAGCCCCCACCCTCGAATAGAAGGTTAATGAACTAGCCTAGCTAGTTCGTAGGCTTATAGAAGAGTCTAAACCCCTTTATAGCGAGGCTATAAAGGGGAAAAAAGGCCCTACCCAGGCCCCTAATTCAGGGGCTTTAGTAGCTCCAGCAGCTCTAGCAGCCCTAGCACCTTTAGCCTCCCTCCCTCTAGCACCCCTCCTAACTAATCCTAAAAAGGTCCCTAAGGTTATTCTATAGTCTACGGCAGGGGCAGCGATTCCTGGGGAAAACTTCCACCCCCTCGCGCTTTGGAATAAGCTTAATTAGGCCCTAAAATTCCCTGTAGTTACGGCTATTAGCCGGTCGACTAACGGGAACCATTTTAACCCCGGGGCCGGAATACAGCGTTTAATAGCTCCTAGACTCGTAGAATTATTGGTTTAAAGAGCTAAACCTCCCACTCTAGCCCCCCGAGCTTATAGGCGATTAGTTTAAGCTTATTATTATTTATGTGTCTTCTAGAGCCTTCAGGAGTGGCGATACCCCTTGACCCGACCCCTCCGAGCCGCTATAAGAGGCCCTAAACCGAAGTCTATAACAGGGCCTAGGCCTATAGGACCTAGCCACTAAAATCGGCACCTTTAACCTGTTAGGGTAGTAGGGAAGCCTCGGTGGCTATGGACTCCGAACGCGTTTTACGGTATAGTAGTTATTTCTATGCCCTCCACTAAAGAATAGAAGTACTGCCTAAAACAGGGGCTTTTTATAGCCGGCCAGCGGCTAAAGGTCTATAAATATAGGCCTGTAACCCCTAGAACCTAGTATTCTAACTACTGGAAATTCGGGTATACCCGGGGGACCTATAAGAGCCTAATTTCCTACCCTATCTATGCCGTTAAAGGTTATAGAGAGGAATATTATTACTATAACGAGTATAAAGAATACGGAGACTACGAGTATAAGATCTATAAGTGCTATAAGTACGAGGGAGATTACCCCCTCTTTAGCAGGGACTATAAGGTCTTTTAAGCTATAATATCCTAAATTCTATTTCTCTATTATTAAATAGGTAGTCGTAAAGAGTCAAACGGTAGGGTTAAGTAAGGAACTAGATAGGATTATAATAGGATTTGAATATAGGGGTCACTAAAGAATTAGATTAATCGCTGGCCTCCCTCTTTAAAGGGGAGGCTCCCCCGCTCCTGAAGTCTACGCTCCGCTACTCTCTGCTACCCCTTAAGGACTGCTTTATTTGCTTCCTCGAGGGCTGCCTTATTTACTTCGAGAGACTATTCTATTCACTATATAATAACTGTTTTGTTTATACCTTAAGGGGTCTTAGACTAGCCACGCCTAGACCCCTATAGGTTTATACTAGGGATCTATTATAACCACTACTGCAGGCACCTAATATAGCGACCTCCCCCAGATACTCCTATCCTTAGAAGCGCTCGATCTATACTAGCCTCTCGGCTCCTCCGAAACCTAGTCTCCGAGTCCGTCCCTAAACCCCCGATACCCTAGACTAGAGCCCTCCACGATAGGACCCTAATAGGTTCCCGGCCGGTTCCCTTACAGGTCTCCTTAGCCGTGGCTCTAACCCGGGTATATACTCTCTCCTCTTAATCCATTAACTAAAACCACTAATAAAGGCCACTCTATCCTTAACCCGGGACTAAAAGCCGATATCGTATCTAGGACCCTAATAGGTTCTAGGGTAGCTCCTTCGCAGCCTCTTAATCTAGTCTATCCCTTTATCCTCCTAGGTTATCCCTTCAATCTATCTATAAAGACTCCCGAAGCTAGTTTTATATAAGGCCTAAACGGTACTCCTTCTGCGAATTCGTAGCTTCCTTCTTTATACTAAAAATAGGTGTCTATATAATTACTATTAGGGATATCTTATAATCTGCCGTTACTCCATCTTCCTATTCTTTTTTTGTCCTTTTCTATGCCTATTTTTCGATTATACTACGCTTATAAGTTCTTTACCTCGTTCCTAGTATTATATACTAACGTCTTATAGTCTTAATTAATTAACTACTATCTGTATAAGTGCTTCCATATATCTCTAATCTATTCTACTAGCTAACTACACGTTTAGTGTAGTCACTATACCTTCCTAGAAAGGAAATAATAATAAACGCGCCGCTACTCCCGCGAGTATAACGCGAGTCTCTAAAAGGCTTAAGACCACGGCTACGGTATTAACCTCGTAGTCCGCTAGGTAGTTAGCCCTGTAGCCAGCTACGCTAGAGCCTTTTACCCCTATTAAGGCTATGTTATCGTCGACTACTATACTATGGGTTACTCCACGCTAAAGGGTAGTACATATCGGCATAAGCGGGGATCTAAGGGCCTTCTATATACGTTATACGGGTAAGTTAGTGGCCATTAACTTTAAGGAAAAGACGTATACTATTAAGGCAATAACGTGCCGACACGCCGATAACGGTTAGCGTATAAATAAATATTACTACTATTCTAAGCATAATAGCCTAAGGTGCCGCGTCGCAAGTTATATATTATTATCCCTTTATATATCTTTATTATTCTTATAGCCCCTTCTATTATAGACTACTCCGTGGGCCTGTTCTTCTAACGCCTATAATAGCTCCTAATTACTGGTAAGAATACTGCTAAGTAGCTATAAAAGGTTTTAGTTATCGCTATCGAGAAAGATAGCCTAAATAAGAGTCGTCGTGTAAGTATTATAATCCTTCCTATTAACTATATTCCTTTACTAGTCCTATATAGTCGCTTTACTAGTCCTATATAGTATTAGACTATAATAGTTTAATACTAGGTTATCCTTAGGGAGGCTTTAGGTTAGGCGACGCTAGAGGTTAACCGGTCGGCTACCGAGGAAGCTATAGCTACTCGGCGTTATACTAAGGAAGTTACTAATACCTGCTAGAACACGGCGGAGGATATCCACGAGAGGCTTAATAGTATAGAGTCGCTCCTTAAGTAATTCGTTAGGCTATAATAGTAGCGCCTTACCGTCGAGTAATAACGGCTCGATATTAAGTTATAACGCCTAGTGTTATATTAGCGCGACCTTATAGCCTAGGAATATATAGCCGCTGCTTTCGAGTAGATAGCTACCCTTAACCTAGCCTAGGCTTAGGCCTAGGAAGATCTGCCTATACCCTTAGGGTCTACCTTAGCCCCCGCGGGGGTTAGCTTTATAGGTGATAATATATTTAGTGATAGTGGTAGTAACGCGTAATCTTAAGGCACGCTATCGCTAGGCACGATATCGTAACGTCCGTAAGGCCCGCCGGACCCTTATAAAGTGCCCGACGATAACGACGTGGTGCTAACCTTATTAGTGAAGAAGAATAAGGGGAAAAAGGCTCTAACGCCCTCGACTCCTTTATTAGGGAAGAAGAAGAAGAGGTAATAGAAGGCGAAGACGCCTCTGCCTTTTTATCCTTCGACGCTATCTGCCGGTAGTAGGTAAGAGGGGGTAACGGCTACTACCTTAGGGTAGAGCCAGGTATATATAGAGGATAATAATAACGAGGTGGTTAGGCGGGAGCCTACCCCTCTAGATAATAAGTTAGTGGGGTTTAAGGATATCTTTTCTGGGGCGTGATAGGTATATATAAAGGAAACGGTTATTCTTTTTTTAGTGTTTTTACTAGCCTTTGGGTTAGGTTTTTCCTTTTTTTTTTTAACAAGCTTTAGGGTATTCCTAACGTAGCCCTAACGGTCCTAGCTATGCTTTGCTGTGATATAATCGTGTTCTATTATAACGGTTAATTAAGGGAAAAGCAGAGGTAAATAGAGGTTAAGGGCGATAAGCTATTATAGTACAGAGATAAGAACGGGGATTAAGGGTATTATGCCCGAAAAGGAATAGAGGTCGGAAATAGAACGCTTAAAAAGGAAGAATAGAGGTTAAGAGTAGAACGCTTAAAAAGCAAGAATATAGTAACCGAGGCGATAACGCCTATATAGTCCCCGTCTTAGTTAGGGGGGGTCCCCTCTTCTAAGAATTTATCTCCACGGCCTACTAAAGGGTTTTTCTAGGTTAATATAGCCGATATATAGACCGTTATCTCCGTTAGGTCCCCTGCGGGGATAGTATATAAACCTCTTTAGTTCCTAGTAGGTCTTATTATCCGTAAGGAGGGGGAAGAATAGAATAACGCCCTTACGTCGTATCTCTAAGGTCTCCTATAGGAATAGTGTATAGACCCGTTTAGTTCTTAGATAGTCTCGCTTTAAAGTAGGCGTCGACGAGATTATCGGGGACATTCCGTTTCGGCTCCTAGGTAGTTTCTTCGTCGCTATAGCCGGCCTATTTAATCAGGTACTAGCGTTATTTACCCTGATAGCGATAGTTAAGGATAGCTTTAACTTCGTACTTATCCAATTCTAGTTCGACGTCGACTACGGGTGGTGCCGGTTATAAGCTATCACGAGACCTCTATAGCTCTAATAGGGAGACGGGGAAGACGTTATAAATCCTTATACCTTTAGACAGTGCTAACTAGTAAGCCAGGCTATACGTACCGATAACCTTAGTCATCTTATACGGACTAATAAACTTATCCCTAAGCTTTTTCGATGGCCTTTTCTATCGGATATTCTTTATAGATAGTAAAACGTACTCGTCCACCTTAAAGGAAGGCTAGGCATGACCGTTATTATAGTACTATTCGTAGGATACTTACGCCCTCCTAATAAGGTCCGAGATAGATCGGCGCTAGGCTATAAGGTACTCCGCCCAGCGCTCGGCTCTAATAGTATAAACCTCGCCTACCCTCGGGAACTATACTTCGTTAGGTCCCCTTAGGTTATAACCTATTAACGTATCGGATAGGGTATAACGTATCGCGGAATACCACGCTATACTGTAGGTGAATTCTGCTAATGGTAGTTAGTTAACCTAGTTATCCTATTCCTATAAGCAGAATACCCGAAGATAGTATTCGAGATTCTGATTCTATCGCTCCGTCTATCCGTTAGTTTACGGGTACCACGCTATTAATAGGCGCCTAGCTATGCCTAGACACCGATAAAGGGTTACCTAAAAACGACTCGTAAATAACGCCCTGCGATTAGATATAATACCGTTCGGCAGGCCGAAAGTGCGGAAGACGTGATACTATAGAGACTTAGTAAGTCCTTTTACTATTAGGCCACTACTCGAGAGAATATAAACCGAGTACTTTATTAAACAACACACCACTATAAGCATAGTATCCCTTTTCCTATCTATAGTCGCGCCACGAACGGGCGGTAAACCCGTAATAAAGTTAATCAATATCTCTATAAAGGGGCGCTAGGGTACCGGGAGACTCGCTAGCTCGCCGTATAGCTTATAGTGCCGCGGCTTAGTATATTAAAATATAGTATAGGTGGGTATAAACTACTAGATATCCCTAGGTAAATAATCCTAGAAGTAGAAGTCCGAAATCCTCTTAATAGTCCTCGTGACCTTATAGTGCCCTACGCTGGGTCTATTATAGAAACACTGTAGAACCTTTTAACGGAGGCTAGAGTGGTCTAGTATAAAAACGCGATTCTTAAAATAAACGATACTACCACTCCTAGACTAATATCCGTATATAGTATCATCGCTATAGGCTTTACGCTACCTAGTATAAAAAGGGTTATCCGCTTACGCCTTTACCACCTCTTCTAGTAAGGTAGGGGAGTTAAGAGCGGGAACACGATCAGGGGTAGTATAGGAACTATACTAGTTCCCGATAATACCTAAAATAAAGTGCCTCGAAAAAGACTCTAAGGCAGGAAAAAGGTTATCCGCTTACGTCTTTACTACCTTCGGTAAGGTAGGAGGAGCGGGAATAGCGCGGGTACTATACTAGGTCCTATATAGGCCTAAAGCAAAAGGCTTCGAAATAGACTCTATAGAGGAAGAAAGGTTATCCGCTTATATCTCTACTACCTCCGGTAAGGTAGGAGGAGCGGGAATATTAGAACCGGGGCTATTACGGGAACTACCCTGATTCCCGATATAGCCTATAACAAAACGCTTTAAAAACGACTCTACGCCTTAGCCCGGTTGTTAACTAGGGCGCGCTTATAGGGCGCGTGTTAGAGTTTTCTTAATAACCTATCCGCGGGATTTAACGTTCCCGGGCGGTACCGAATCTTAAAATTAAATAGGGCGAGCTCCTTAAGCCACCGTGCGTGCTGCCCCTTAAGCTTCGGCTTATCTAATAGATAGCGATAGTTTAGGTGGTCTGTTAGAATAATAATAGGGCTCTGACTATAAGCTATATAGTAACGCTATATCCGAAAAGACTCGATAATAGCTATAAGCTTTGAATCGGGTATACTATAATTAAGCTTAGCGCCACAAAGCTTACGGGATATAAACGCGATAGGTCTCTATAGCCTATCCTCGAGCTAACTAATATTAGCACTAATAGTAAAAGCAGAAGCGTCAAGCTCGATACGTATCGGCAGAGCAGGATTAAAATATCTTAAAACTAGCGCTTTCTACAATAGTAGCTTTATTTCCTCGAACACGACCTAGGCCTACTAGGAAAGTATAAGGACCCCGGCGTGCCCCTTAGTAGGGCCCCCTGTATAGCCCCCTTTAAGATAGTCTATAAGGGGGGCGGCCGCCTTAGAGTAATTCTTAATAAAACGCCTATAAAAACCCGTAAAGCCCAGGAAGACCTATATCTTCTTAACACTATTAGGAAGCTCCTAGTTACAGATAGCCTTAACGCGGGATAGATCTATCTATACCCTATCTAGACTATAGATAAAGCCGAGGAATTCCACGTCTTTAGTCTTAAACTCGTACTTATCAGGGTTAGTATACAGGGACCACTATCTAAGCCTAGTAAGGACCTCGTAGACGTATACGCGGTGGGTAGCTAGGTCTTTACTATAGATAAGAATATTATCTAGATAGACTATATAGATAGTATCGATAAGACCCGTTAGCGCCTGATTAATATAGCACTAAAAGCTCGCTAGGGCGTTAGTAAGACCGAATAGCATAACCATGTACTCGTAGTGTCCGTATTTCGTCCGGAACGCCGTTTTCTACTTATCGCCCCCCCGAATCCGTAACCAATAGTACGTATCCTTAAGGTCCAGCTTAGTATAGTACTGCACTAACGATAACCGATCTAGGATTTCGTAGATCAGGGGTAGAGAAGTACGGTCCTTAACTATTACCTTATTTAATCCCCTATAGTTAATATAAAGACGTAGCTTATTACCCTTCTTAGGAATAAATAGAATAGGGGTGCCGGCCGGACTAGTGGATAGTCTAATCCATCCTTTCGTAACGGTATCCTATAGATACTAGCGTAGTACCTCTAATGCCTATATAGCGAGAGGGTAAATAGGGCCGTAGGGAGGCTTCTTCCCCTCCTCGATCTTAATAGTATAGTCCTACTTCTAGTGCATTAGTAGACGTCCGGCGTTTTTAACGTTAAAAACGTTAGCGAAGTCTTAGTACTATTCCGGTAGTATAGAGGTAACAAGGTCCACGTCTAGGCTATGGGGAGCCTTATTCTCCGAGAATCTATCTCTATATTTCACTAAAGGGTTTTCTAGGCCGTTAAGGCCGATATAGCCGATATATAGGGCCTACATAGAACCTATATAGGTTAGAGTAAGGATAGACTTAGCTTATCTAACTACCCTACGTAGCTCTCTGGGTAATATAACTATACTAAGCTCTACGTAGGTTAAAGGGTAGGTCTACGTGCTGCACTACTAATCAACGTTAGGGTTAATAGCTATAAGCCACGGCCTCCCTAAGATAATCTTTACGCCCTGGGGATCGAGGTCTATAATATGAAACTTAACGTGCTATATTTTCTTCCGATCCTAGTAGTCGGTGGTAGTAATAATCCTATAGAGGGACCTAAGAGTGGTGACTTTCGTGTATCCTTCCGTGACCCAGATACCGGAACCGGAGACCCGTTAGGAACCTAATTAGGTCCTAAGAGGGACCGATCTAAAACGTTAATATCGGTGCCTCCGTTAAGGAGAGCTGACGTCTACACCTATTCCTTACCTCGGCGAAGGGAAACTCGTGCCTTTACCGGTATAGTAGTAGTAAAGGGGGTTACTCGAGGTAGGTATTATTCTTAGGGCACCTCGCCTATAATATAACCGATATAAGGCGTAGACACCGGTTAGGTATTCGAGTTACTATTACTTAAGCGCTATACACGGCTAGGGTATATAGTAGCGTAATACCCCTTTTTATTATAGTTAAAGTAAGTAATAGAGTCGAGGTAACGGGACGGAGATAACGGTCTAGTGCATATAGGATAGCTAGGAGCGAGAGCGGGCGTGGAAGCAGGCGCAGAAATAGGGGCAGAAATAGGGGTATAAGGAGGGCTAGGGGCACGCGAGCGGAAATAATATCGTTAGGTAGTAGACTAAAAGTCTATCCGAGCGACAGCTAGTCCGTTAGTAATAGTTAAGGCCTTAGCCCTACGATAGGCCGGGGCTAGATCCTAGTGGTCCTTAGAAACCCCTCTAGACACTATATAGTCCTGTATAGGTAGGAACACCCTTATTAGCACTATCTAAATCCTTTACTACTCTAGGAGCTCGCCTAGTAGTTCCGACTCCAGGGCTTTCCACCGTTATATAAACTTAGTGTAGGACTCTCCTTTTCTCTAGGACGAGATAGATTCGCTCTAGATCTATACCGCTACCTCTCTAAGGCGGGTATTATTATTATCGACCTATCGGGATAGCTAGGCTTATAGGGTAGCCTAGCTAACCGTATTAGAGTCGTTATCGTATGTATATCGTAGTTTAGCCTACTAGCGCTCCTTAAGGTAATAGGGGAGGTATAATATAACGAAGTAGTTCTTCGTAGCGTCTGTGGGAAAGGATTAAGAATCTAGGTCGAACCGTTAGTTAGTATTAGATAGGTAGTTTTAAGGAGTGAGAAGGTAGTAGCGAGAGGGTCCGAAAGGCAATAGACGTGGATTAAGTGGTGGTTACGGCTAGTCCGAACGTAGGTGGTCCTAAGGAATTAGAATAATCGCTACCCTCTCTATACTAAGGAGGGGGTACTATATAAGCACTATATACTCTTAGGCTAACGCTAGTATAGTTAAACGGATATCGTAAATGGATATCTACGTCTAAGCCTAGGCCACGGCCTTATATAGTAGTATCGGCCTAGGGTAGCCGTGGCCACATTAAGACGGGAGCCCGGTCTTGTCTATATAGGAACCTGTCGTGTACGCGGCCTTTATCTCCTAGGCTGGGGTACCTAATAGGGCGACCTCCCCCGGAGTACTCCTATCCTTAAGAGCGGCCGGTGCCGGATAGGGCCACTTTTCCCGACTATACCCGGTATTAGCCTATATTCCTACTATCCTTCTATTATTAATCCCGTATACGACCCTGTTATAGTCTTATCGTGGTCCTATCCTTAGTCCCTTACTCTAATTCTATAATCCTTCTATCCTGAATCCCGCTTACGATCCCGTTATAGTCCCGTTATGGTTTTATCCCTAATACCTTACTCCTATACTATAGCTAGCGTCGGCCTCCCTTTACTCTGTATAAAGAACCGGCGCTAGTATCCCTTTAATCTAAATAAAGAACCGGTGCCGATATCCCTTTAATCTAAATAAAGAGCCGGCGCTAATATCCCTCTAATCTATATAAAGAACCGGCGCCGATTATATAATATATCTAAAATTAGAAATTTATCTCCTTCCTTCTTATACCCCTTTTACCTTTATACCTTCTTTATAGGTAGGAACGGTGACTATATGCCTTTTAAGGAGGATATCTTCCTTAACGCCTTTGTAACTCTATTCTCTTCCGTTTTCCTTTTTCTTCACGCCTTCGAGTTTTTAGTCCTCGCCCGTGGACTACGTAAACGTAGCGGCCTTATACCGCTTATATATATAGAGCAGGGTATGCCTACTCCCCTATACTATTCTATAACTATATCCCCTTATATAAATCGGGTTTTTCCTTTTATTTAACCCGGGCTTTATTACCGCTATTATATTATACCCGTTATAGTTATAGAGTATTTACTATACTCTATCTCGCTATCCCCCTATATTCTACTAAACGATTCTAATTATTTACCTTTATAGGCGGCTACGCCGTGCTCGCTTTATTTTATAGCTATATTTTAGGTAAAACCACCGGGGTAAGGGGTAAGGCTTTATAGGGGCTAAAAGGAGGTAGTATTAAAGGCGAGGAACCTTATAATTAGGCTATTATCTTAAATAGGCATAGGGAGGGCGGTATATAATTTAGGGAGGATATTCCGTAACTTTAAGGGGTATCCTTTCTATTTCCTTATTTTCTTAGACGGCTCGGAGATTATCGTTTCCTATTATACCGCGAAAACGCTATACTCCCGCTCCGCCCTATATTTCTCGAGTTAGCTAAGATCGAATCCCCTTACCCTATTAGTATATACCTCCTTCGTCCGCGCCCTTTCCTTCGCTTTATTCGGGCACTTATTATCGAACGCCGTATACGGTCCCATATACGAGACGTATCGTTATTTCTTCGGGTTTATCTTAGCTTTGTATACCGTAAAGCCCCCTTAGTACGCTAACTCCGCGCCGCTATAATACCCGTATAGAGTTTTATTCGCCTAGTACTAGCCTGCTTTATATCCGAAATTAAGGTATTTAAAGTATTATTATAAGGAGATCTGGGGGTTATAGGGTTTCTTATTATAATATTTATAGTTAAAGAAGACTCACTCCTTTATTTATCGCTCCGTGTCCTTAGGGTAGGCGACCTTAATAAGTAATAACGCTATGCGCGCTACGTTATTCCTAGATTTCCTAGCCTTAATCCGGGTAATCGCTATATTATTCTATAGTCGAATTTCGTATTACGCCGTTTTAGAGTTACTAGCTAATAGTTATGCTATCGGTACTCCTTGTATTATAACTTAGTATATTTTCTCTTATATCGTAGCTTCTATACCGAATACGCATTTAACCTAGTTATTGGTGTTCGCTATCTATTACTTATTCCTATACTTAAATATAATAATTATATTACCGCTTAGAAGTTATTACGCGGCTATTATATCTACACGGCGAGTAACTTAGTTAACCACTTTAGTAATCTCTTATAGGGTTTAGCTTTTAAGGTTAGTCTTAGTATCTCCGTATTAGACTATTAGTTCTCGGGTATATCGGATAGGTATAACCTTCGCCCGTACTATCTTAATACGTGAACGCTACGCGGGTATACTCCTTATTACCTAAGTCTAAGTCTTAGGTCCTATTACCCCGAGTAATTCTTTTAGTATACCCTTAATCGCTTATTAAATCGTGTTAGTAAGCCTTTTAGTTATAAGGGGGGGTATATCGCTACTAGGTTATTAGCGTAGCGGCTTCCTTATAATAATCTTATAGTATTATTATTATTATTATTATTATTATTATTATTATTATTATTATTATTATTATTATCATTATTATTCTTACTCCACTATCCTATTTAATCTATAAGATCCTAGTTTAGACTATGCGGTCCTTCTCGGGTGGCTATAAAGGGGAAAACCCGGGATCCCAGGGAAAACCTTTATACTCGTCCTTAGTTAGAGTAGTGCCGCTACGGGGCCGATATAGCCCCGGTTCGCCCCGTCTATATATCTGGATTATACCTTTAGGCTAGTGGCTAATAGGAAGGGTAGTAGGCTATAGTTCGGGTTAGCCTACGCCGGTTATTAGTAAGGGGGCGGGGGCCGAAAGGGTGCCGCGGTGTCTCCGCTATATAGCGACCGCTGTATACTAACTCCGGCCTCCTTATATCCCCGGGGGCCCGTGCCTATTATTCCTTCTATTTAAGTAATATAGAAAAAGGCGAGGCAGGCGTTCCTGCCTCCTTTAGGGGGGGGGTGCCTTCTATATCCGGCGGTAGACAGGAAAGGTAAGGCTCCGCCTATACCCGAAAAATAGTAAATAGATAATAGAAAATAAGGTCCTTTTTCTTTTCCCCTTTTCCTTCCTATAATATTATAGAGTATATTATAGGTATCCCTTATTATATTCCTGTTTACGGCCTTAAAGGCCTACTACCGCGGTATCGTACTAATTAATAGCCTTTTCTAGTTCTCCGCTCTTAATTTATACTTTTCCTATTTAATTCTAGTATATAGTGGTTTATACGTAGTATTACGGTAGTATAGAGTTAACTAAGTAGTATAATAATAGTAGTAATAATAGTCGTAATGATAACCGTAAATAGCATCGTAGTATAAGTATCTTTATATTATAGTAACGCTATAGTAGTAGTGTACTAATAGCTATAGATACCTCCTTCTAGTAATAATAATCGTTATAAATAGGGCACTATCCGTATTATACCGTATATATACCCTAGTAGTGCCGAAGTGGTGTTATAGCGGCTAACCTATAGTAGTTATCTCTGTTATAGTAAGCATCTAGGTAATTACCCCGATACTATCTCCCCTTATACTAATATTACTAGTACTAACCCCGCGTGCTTCTAGTATACTAATGGCCGATATCCCTATAAGGATATAAGCTGTCCCTATACCGTAGTAGTGCTACCGGCGTACTAAGGTAATCTAATTAGTTAATAGGTCCCCCCCGCTATAAAAAAGTAGTAGTAACGTCTTATAGATTTTTATAGTCTTTACCTATTAGTAAAGGCTATTAGTAGTGATAGTATCGCTACGGTAAATAGTCCCCTTTCGATATTATAGTAGCGCTATACTAATAACCTATTAGGCTAAGGAGCGCCTAAAGACGGCGGCTTTATCTTTTAGATAGGCTGTCTCTCGGGCGCTGCCTTCCGGTTATAGTCGTGGCGGTACGTTATTAGTGGAGGCAGTTTTATAGGATATCCTTTATCGGACCCGTCGCCTAAAGGGTATAATAACCGTCCTGCTAGATAATTACGTACGTAATACCTTTTCGGTTTCGCAATAGCGCCTTTATAGTAATAGTATAGCTAACTTATCCTAGGACCTCGAGTACGTTAAGAGTAGTGTTAGCGCCTCCAGGGGGGTAAAGATAAAACTAGCTAGGAGTACGGAGGGGGGGGTTTTAGCCTAATAACGCTTTAATACCGCCGGGGTCCTAGCTAGTAAGGCCCTATTTAATACCGAACCGGACTAATATATTACCTCTTTTATGCTATAGTACCGCTATATTCTTATAGGCCTTTATAACTTTAAAGGCGAGGGGAAAATCTTTAAGCCTTTTCCGTTATAGGAACGACTTAGCTATCGCCCCGGATTTTATATTATAGTCTAGTGCGTTATATAGATCTCTTTTAGTTATAAATTGTCTCTCCACGGCACCAAAGAGCTCTTTACGCTTTTCCTCGGTTATATCCTAGTACTAGAGTATTATATACTCCGCTATTTTTACCCTCCTACTACTATAGAGGTACCGTGTTATTAGGAATCCCGGTACCCTTATTTTAGCTAAGAAGGCTTATAGGCCTAGCTTTTCTAATTTAATTTAGGTAAGTACGGCACTCTATAGCTTTAGGAGTCCTTTATATTTCCGGAGGGAGTATTATGTTAGGGGGCGACTTAGTACCACTACGGCGTAGGTATAGGACCTCCGTGCCTTTACCTAGGTTTAACCCTATTCCCTTATAAGGGCTTTCCTTAGGGCCGTGGTTTTAGTCTAGGTTATTAGGGTATTATTTTAGGCTATCTATATAAGGGTAGTATAGGTCTTATAATACTAATTCGGTGCCGCTAAGGCTCTCGTTACGGTATATACTCCGGCTAATATCTTATCTTCGGTCCCCTCCTTTTATATCTAGCGGACCTTCCGGGCACTTAGACTTAAGAGATATAGGTTTCTTTTTTCTTTTTTTTTTCAATACGCGTATATAGCCCTAAAGCTATAGCGCGAGTCTATTAAGGAGACTAATCCTATAACGAGTTAACTAGTCTATTTACATAAACCTATTAGTAGTGAAGTGAAATCCTTATAAATAGCTTCTTTAGGCTTTAGCGGTCCAGTTAATTAGTCCGGGAATTGTATTATTAGGTTACGCGCTCCACTAAGTGCCCTAGCTTAGGTGGCCCGATCGTAGTAGTGTGTATGGGTGCGCTTAATTACGTGTAGTAGGTACGTACCCTCGCCCCTCAAGGAGGGTATATACCGGAGGTAGTATAGTTCCACTTATCAGCGCGTAAGCTAATAAATATCTCCCCGATATACGGGGGCCAACATAACGTGTAGGAGCTCCGGGTAGGTCGCGCGCGAATTTTTAAAACAAATCGCGTACGATTAAGGGGAGTGGGATTCGAACCCACGGCCTTACGCGGCCACTAGGCGTGTCTACCACCTACGCTATCCCCCCCGAGGTATAGGTTAAGGGGGGGAATAAAGGTCTTTATTTCGAGGACCCTAACCGGTATAGCTTTATAGGCTCCGGCTACTAATCAGAGGTACCGGTTCTATACCGGTATAAATACCGCTACGGGGCTATATTAGGGGCCGGCCCCTATTTTATAGACGGTTAAGGCGTAACAGGCGATTACTAGTTATATTACTACAAGGTATAGTCTTTTTACGTCTACGAAGCTATACCCTTATACTATCGCGCTAAGCCTTAAGAGGGCGTATATTTATCTTAGTATATTATCGAAAATCGAGCTTCCTATTAAGCTAGACACCCAGGAGCCTTATCGCCTCTATTACCGGTACCGAAATAGCGCTAAGGGGAGCGGGGTAAGTAAGGGTTAGCGTGATTTTATGAAGGGGGTATAGATATACTTAGCTAGTTTAAACTATAGCCCGCTTATTATCTCTTAGTCTAGGTATATCCGCTACGCGGCGGCGAGGCGATACCGCGTTTATACCTTTATCCTACTAAAGGCGATAATATTCGTGTTATCGGTAAAACCTACTACTATTATTTTAGGGACCCTTTCTAATTCCTCGTATAGGGTAGAGATATAGAGGATAAAAAGGATAGGGGAGATCGGGGAGCCTTACGGTATACCCCCGCGGAGGTACCGCGGGGGGGCCGTTTCGCTATTAAGTAGTAACTAGGCTATATAGTCTTAAAGGAAGCTACTAATTAGGGTAATAAGCTATTAGAGGAAGCCTTTCCGTTTAAGTACCTTAACGAGGCGAGAATAGGGGATAGTATTAAAGGCGCTTTTAATATCTACTTAAAGTATTAAAGCGGTGCCGCTATAGGCCTAACTTACCCTTATAGCCTCCGTAACTCTTTATACTATTATCTTAATACTTCGCCTTATCCGGTTATATATTTATCCCTCCGGGAGGAGTCGATACTCCTCCGCTATAATAGCGATCCGGTCGGCTAGTATCCCCTTAAGGACTTTACCTATTATACTAAGGAGTAAAATCGGTCGCTAGCCCTTGACTATCTTATAATTAGCCGGCGGCCGGCCTTTTATTTTTTAAGGACTACCACGGTAATATAGCGGTATCTTTTCGGGTAACAACCCACTTCGAGGCACGCTATAAAGATAGTACTAAGCTTTAGTATATAGGGGGTCTATACGCTTTTAGGAGCCTTACTAAGAGCCTGTTAGGCCTTAGTACCGCTTAGGGTTTAGTCTTCTTAAGGCGCCCCTATATATCCGCTACGGTGATATCCCGGCGGATATCCTATTTAGGGGGAAATTCCACGCCTAGGGCCTTAGGGGCGGTATGGAGGGGGGAGAAGAACTTTCAGTTAAGGACTTCGGCTTCCTCTATATCTATAGTGGCCTAGCCGTCACTATCGTCTTAGTATAGTGGTAGTACCGATAGGGGGTCTAGTAATACTCCCCCTTTAGTTTATACTTATTCTTTTAGCCGCTAAAGGAGGTTATCGTTTTTCCCGGTCGAGTAGAGTAAATACTATTAGTATAGCCGTTTAGCTATCGTTACGGCCTTATCTTAGTACCTCTCCGCTTCTTAGAACTCGTCTTATCGGTTCCAGGACTTCCTGGATATATATTTACGGTAAAGGCGCCTCGTTTCCTAGGTAAGGGCGGTTAGCTTTATATTCTATTAAGCGGTAGGTAAGAGTCCGGGGGTGCCCCCGTAGCGGCGCGGTATAGCCTTATCGGCTAGGGTTATAAGGTCTCTTATTAGGTTATCTAATACTAAGTCGATATCTCCTAGTATTATAAAGGGGCTAGTCTATTATAGTTATATAGCGGCGAGCTAGGTGACCTATAAGGGGTTAAAGTCTTTCTAGACTTAGTAAGGCCCGGCTAAGTCCCGCGGTAGTATCGCCGCGGTATTTAGCGTAATGCCTATCTATATAAGGATTCGGGCTATCTATAAGTAATAGTCTAACCCGATAACGGTCTTATCGGGGCCGCTAAAGTCGTAGCGGAGCCTTTATATCGCCTATATAAGGTTAATAGTGCTAGCACGCCGGCCCGGGTAATACTATATAGTTATTCTAGGGGGTATTACTAGGTCTAGGTTCTACCGGTTTATAAGGGTAAATAGGGTATCGGCCTAGGGGTAGTACCGCGGTGGCTATAGCTATAAGGGTAGTATAGGTTAAAGTCCCCTATAAGGATATATCGGCCTTATAATAGTGCCGTGTCAAGTATACTCTATAGGGGTATATTCTAGGGGATCCTAGCTAACTAGCAGTTCTCTAAGTAGATCGACTAGATTATAAGGGTATCGTCTTTAGTCCCGAATATAACCATATAGGTATCGCGGTAGGCCCGCTATATCTACGTATATAGCGGGTATCTTTTATAGATATATAAGAGGGCGCGGCCTCCTCCCTAGATTAGCTGGTATACCCCTTAGGAGGGGTAGGCAGGGCTTTTCGTAAAAGGGTTAAGGCCGGGTTCCTGGATTACTATTATATTATACTTAGCGCAGTACCAGAGCGGTAGCTCCCGCCACGCCTAACTCCTCCTTATATTCCACGAAAGGACGTAGATTTCTATTAATTAGAAGGGGGGGAGTTAAGATAGCGTACTCGGTATAACCGGGGTCTAGCTCTAGGGTTCCTACTACGGTGCCTTATTAGCCCCGCGGGGGACTATATAGGCGCTTATCGGGCCTAGTATTAGGGAACCCTCCTATCCTTTAATCCTTTTCGGGAGGTAACCTTTTACCCCTATAGAGGGGTTAGTCCTAGTCCTAAGCGATAATAATCGGGGGGAAGATCTACGGCTACTATAGATATACCGCTTCGGTCTAGCAGGTAATATTAAAGTCCTTAGCTTAGTACTTATACGCTTCGCGGGTCTTCTTAGCCTTTTTCTTTAGTAGCCAGTATAAATCGTTAAAATATTATAATCTCCGGTATAGGCGGCGTAATAGCGGGGGCGCCTAGGCGCTATAGCTTCGTAGTATCCTAGGCTTTATAGGTAGACCGATTCGGGCTTAGCGTAGTAATAATATACCCTCTCCGCTATAAGGTAGCTATTCGCCTTATAGCTAAAGTATAGGTATTTATAGCACTTTAGGGGGCTAAGGTTAGGATTATATAGCTCGTAGATATAGCTACCCCCCTTAAAGAGGAGGGTATTCCGGATAAGGCTTATTACCCCTTTTAGCGAAGCCGATTCGATAAGGAGAAGCGCTACCCTACTAATACCGTGGCGGGGTACCCGCTATTATACTCGGATAATTTTAGCCTCGGGGTTTATATTTTATAGGAATACTAGTAGGTCTTCTTCGGATAGGGTGTTAAGGACCTCTTAAGGGATAGCCTTAGCTAGCGTGGTAAGTGTATACGGCTAGGGCGGCTCCTTTACTAAAAGCCTTCTTAATCTATTATTTCTTATAGGTAGCCTATTATTATACCCCTTCGGTAAAGGTAAGGTAGATATCTCCACTTAGTAGCTTCTATACCGCTATAGTATTATATCGGGTAATTATAGCGTTTATAGCTTAGATAATTTTCTTTAGGGTCCTAGCTCTAAGGGGCTAGTTTTCGGGGAGGGTTCCTTAGCGGATAATTAGTTCCCGGTAATACCTAGCGGGGATTATTTTAAGGGGGGTAGGGTCCCGCGGCGGTATTACCGCGGGGGCCCGGGCTACGATATTAGCCTAGGTCTTTTTTATGCCATTTATTCCTTTTTGGAGTTTCTCTCGGATAATATAGCGGATAGTAGTGTATAGGTATACTAACGGTATCGCGCCGGCGTCCTTACGGGTATCATGTATTATAATTAATTCCTTGACTAGCTCCACAACCTATTAAATCGTGTTCCTGTTAGCTAGTAAGGCCTATATTTCTACCTTACTCTTAGCTACTCTTAGTTCCGGGGGGCGTGGTAATCCTTTTTCGGGCTTATATCGGTTCCGCGCTATATCGTGTTATAGGCGGGGGTAGGAATGCTTATATTACGAAAAGTAAGTCCGTTACGGATTCTATATAGTTAAGGTCAGGATAACGCTATCCCACGTTTCTTCCGGTGATACCGTAACGCCGGCGTTACGAAGCCGCTATAATAGTATCCTAGGAGAGGGGCGGTAGTTATAATCTCTGTCTTAGAGGTTTTATCGATTTTACTTCTATTACGCGCCTGTTATTAGGTGCTTTTTTCGTGACTGTTATAGTATTATATCTAAAGAATTTTCTATATAAGCTTTAGCGCCTTATTAGCGTTTACCTTATTAGCTAATAGTCTGGAAAATTAGGTATATAGTTTATATAATACGCCTTTAATACACCTACTTAGTGCCTAGGATTTTAGGAGCTCCCCCGGGGCTATATACCCCGGGTTAGTACTAGTTATCGTATTCTAAGCGCTCTATAATAGTATACTAGTATCGTGTTTAGTTAGCCCTACGGGCCGCCCTATGGTATATAACCCACTACGCCCTTTACGGCCTCGCTGCGATATTGGTCTCCGGTGCTTTAAGGGCGTAGAATCCGAATCCGATATCAGAATTGATTTTATCGATAATACGGCACCTTAGAGTCACTTTTGGCTTGACGATGTTCTTTCTAATATTATCCAGATAATAGCGATAGTAAAGGCTATGTATAGGGCGATAACGCTAAAAGGCGACTATTAAATAATTACCCCTAGCCTTGTTAATATAGCGTCTTATAGCTACCTAAAAAATCTATCCTTAATTATTAAAACCCTTAAAGGAGTTATTATCGCTACTAATAACAATAACCTTCTCCGAGGGATTAGTAAACTCCGCCGAAGAATCGGTATCGTTTATATCGATATTATCGGAATTAGGCTTAATACCCTCCTCTTTTATGCCCTCCTTCCCCTTAGATAGTGCGGTTATAGGCGATAGCTCGGTAATAGCCTTAGGGCTATTAGCGGTAATAAGCGAGGCGGTAAAGGAGTCGACGCTAATAGCAGGGGATAGCGATTACTTAATAATTCTATTCTTATTATCCGATTAGATATAAACTTAGAGCTTATAGGCGGTAGTATAGCGGCCGGTAAAAACGGCAGATATAAAAGGATAATAAGGCTTATTAATATTAGTAAGGGTAGCAGCTAAACTCTATAAATAAGAGAATATAACTATACTGTGCTAGTTATAGCCGGCGGCTTAAGCCGTGCGCTTAGCGGGATACTCCTTAATATCGGTACCCCAGAGGTCACGGACTACCCGCCTTAGGGTAATAAAGGTAATAAGGCTATAGTTACGGGGAGGTATAACTATCTCTATAAGGGAATAGGCATCCTTAGCTGAAAAATTATTAATCTAGGAGAAGTTAGCGTAAGCCGACTAATAAATAGCGAATAGTAGATATAAACCCGTATTATAAGGTTAATAATTAGAAGTAACCGAATACACGAAAGCTTATTAAGTATAAGGCGACTAGCGGTAATAGTAATAGGAGGATAAATAGCCTTATCTAAGACCTTATAAAACTACTTATATAGGGCCTAAAGCCGTAAATAAAAACAGCGCCGACTAATTAGCGTTAGTTTGTTATCTATCCTATTATAAAGAATACTAGTAATAATATTCTAAATATTGTAGATAGCGCCTAGGAGACTATCTAGGATCTAAAGGCGTTAAAAGCCGAATATTTAGTAAGAGTAAGGATAGACTTATAAATATATACGCCTAATATAAGCGGACATAAATAGTATACTTATATACGTTAGAGTTAGATTAGTTAATATAATCTATATAAATATTGGTAGCTAGGGAGGCTAACGACTATAAAGCAGATTAGTAAAGTAGCTCCCTAACTACTCCTTACTAGTATTATAAGATATACGGTGTAACTCCTATATAATACCGAGCGGAAGCGATATATTAGCGAATATTCGATAACTAACGATATAGGATAAAGATAAAAATACAGATTACTTAGGGGTAATATAGATATAAATATAAATAAGGAGGTATAGTTAACGAAAACGTGAAATAAGGAATAAAGATTATATAAGAAAAAGGACAAAGAGGAAAATAACTACGAAAAGAAATAAGGAAGATTTATATACGCGGCGAATAGTCGCCTTAGTTACGAATCCGGCTAAAGAGGGAGTAAGTATAAAGAACGATAACTATAAGCGCGATATTATAAAATATAGCGAGTAATCGCCGGCTATTACGCGGGACGCTAGAAAGGGAATACTAATTAGTAAATAAGTCAGCCACGTAATTATCGCCAACGGTTTACCGATTACCTAGCTATACGTTAAAAAGAAGTCATGATATTTAGAAGGAGGTATGTAGCTTTACCTATACTAATTAATTATAAGCGCTAACCGGATAACGGGGTTCGTATAAGGCTAGAGTTATATGCACGTTCTGCCCAGTAAAGGGGGAATAAAATAGGCCTAAGGGATTAGCCCTATTAGAGAGGGGGCAGTATAAGGAACTAAGTAGTATTATAGATTAGAATTATATAGGATCGAAGATATACTCGGATCGCCGAGCACTTAGCGAGACTAAATTACTATATTAGTCTAGAGGAAGAAAAGTCTTCCTTTTCCTCCTTAAGTTAAAATCGTTATTATATACGACTATTAAGTCACGATAGTATTATCTGTTACGGTATATCTTTTCCCTAGTATTACAGCTTATTTCTTAACAAGGTATAGTAGCCCCCTATTATATTCTTATAGATTAGTAGTATTATAATCTTTATTAGTCGTTATACCCATATAGAAAAGAAGAATAAATAAAATATTATAGGTCTACTATAAGGAGTAATAAATACCTACGGGAAGATATAAGATCATATAAGGTCTAATAGAAACTAAAAAGGGGGCATCGTGATAAGATTATTCGTTAAGTCCCCTCCCTTAAGACTCCTTAAACTATAGAAGATACTCCTTTCTTTATATCTACCTAAGGTCTTCTAACTAAGTGGGTAGCGGGAGGCTTTCTTAGAACTAGGTTTAGGTTTAAGCTAGTCTTCTAAGCTAGCTTCTAGCTAACCATCTTACTAGATCTCGACGTGTCGTATCTCTAATAGTCTAACCTAAACACGATCCCCCTATCTATATATAAGGCTAGTACTAGTCCTATAGCAACGTATAAGCACTGTATATTCTAATATCGGTATAAGTTTTTCAATCAGTAGCACGGCTTCGGGCCCTTTTAGATTATAGTAATCGACCGCTATTAGCGATAGAATCGTTCTTTGGATAGCTTTAGTACCACGCTTATCCTAATATTCCTTAGTTTTTTTAAACTAGTAACGGTTTAAGCCAAAGGCCGGTCTAAAGGCGTTATTAAGATATCGATCGAATACTAGGAAGAAGAAAGGCTAGGGTAAGAATAGTACTAAGCGGCTACCCTCTGCTTTTAAAATCACGGCTCCCGATAAACGGCATAATACCCTGCTATCTTTAATAGCTCCTACGGCTATAACCTATAGCCCCGGTATATAGGCTCCTTAGTAGTCTATATAGATATTTAATATACATATTAATAAACCCCTTCTCCCTCGCGATACCCTAAATAATCACAATTGAAAAGTAATTCTAGCCTAATTCAAGGGGAAGATAGTTAAAGCGATAAGACGGGCCAAGGCTAAACTACTATAGTAGCAGGAAGAAGAAGCAGAGACGGCTACTACTACTCCTACTAAAGTGTAATTACAGTATAATAGTAATGAATTAATTATTTTAACCTATAGAATTAAAGCTTAATTAAATATAATAATAGTATATTGCGTCTGAATTGGTAAATATAAACTAGCTATAGCATAGAGGTCTATCCGGATTGATGTTATGGCCCTGCTTGTTAATGTCCGAAAATTCAAACGTGATGTCCTCGCCGTCGGGCCCATTATATATTGCCGGGGGATGTCCCGCAACTTATAGGCCCAGTAATGTTTTGTCTTAGCTCCTTAGTAAGGCCCGCGGGATTTGAGATAAGCATTCAGATGACAGCACGTCCACCCTTTCTCATATGCCACTCATCCTTTCACCAGATGATACATTGGAAACTAGGTGAATTGTGAATTGCGGCCAGGAAAGAAGCTACACTAGCTGAGGGACCACCAGAGCATCAACATCGTCAAGACTTCACGGATCGTGAACAGTGCACTGGCCGTCAGCCACATTCTCCTCATACTCGCACTTAAAGCCTCCGCGTCCTCCCGCATCTTCCAACGTCACACGTTTCGCTGTTGATCCACCACCACAGGTCTCCGCCGCTATGGACGTGGCCCAGGCTGTATACAATTATGTCTCCCGCATCATCTCACCACCTGGCGATGCCTATACGTCCAGTCATTCTGCCAAGATGAAAGCCCTCCTATTAGACAAGGAGACGGTGCCTATTATTTCTACGGCAGTCACCCAATCCACACTGCTCAGCCACGAGGTCTACTTGATAGACCGCCTGGAGAATTCATCCAGGGAAAAGATGCGGCACTTGAGGTGTCTCTGTGTCGTTCGGCCCTCTCCCGAATCCATACAACACCTCATCGACGAACTCCGCGAGCCCAAATATGGCGAGTATTTTATCTATTTCACCAACGTCGTCAAGAAGTCTTCGCTGGAACGACTCGCCGAGGCCGATGACCACGAAGTTGTCAAGCTCGTGCAGGAACAGTTCGCCGACTTCATTGTCATAAATCCTGATCTCTTCTCTCTTGGCCTCTCCGTACCCCAATATCGTGTCTGGTCAACCAACCCAGACGTCTGGAACCCTGACGCTCTTCAGAGATGCGCCGCCGGCTTGGTGGCCGTTCTTCTGGCCCTCAAGAAGAAGCCCGTCATCCGATACGCCAGGAGTAGCCCGCTAGCACAAAAACTAGCAACCGAAGTTCGGCATCTTATGACCCAGGAGGACCAGCTTTTCGACTTCCGCAAGGTTGACACGCCGCCTGTGCTGCTGATCCTCGACCGGAGGGAGGATCCTATCACCCCGCTCCTCACTCAGTGGACATACCAGGCCATGGTGCATCATCTGCTCGGCATCGACAATGGCCGAGTCGACCTTAGTGGCGTCCATGACATTCGACCCGAGCTGAAAGAGATCGTCTTGTCCCATGATCAGGACCCTTTTTTCAAGAAGAACATGTACCTCAACTTCGGCGACCTTGGCGGGAATATCAAGGAATACGTCGAACAATACCAATCAAAGACACAAAATAACGCCAATATCGAGTCTATTAGTGATATGAAGCGCTTTATTGAAGAGTATCCAGAGTTTCGAAAGCTCTCAGGCAACGTCAGCAAGCATGTCACCCTAATCTCCGAGCTGAGTCGACGAGTCGCCGCCGAGAACCTACTCGAGGTCAGCGAGCTGGAGCAGAGTCTGGCTTGTAACGACAACCATTCCGGTGATGTCAAGGTTCGTCCCCCCCACCCCCGTTTTCTCCCATTCGCGTTTTCATCACCGCGGCTGGCAACTGACACGTGGTCGTGTCCGAACTAGAATCTGCAAAATATCATTCAGTCCCCCAAAGTAACGCCGCAAAACAAGGTGTCACTGGTTTGTTTGTATGCTCTTCGCTATGAAAAGCATCCTGGCAATGTGCTCCCCATGCTGCTTGACCTCCTCGTTGCCGCTGGTGGTGTCTCAAGACACCAGGCAGGCCTGGTGGCAAACCTCCTTACGTATCACTCGTCCCTCCAAAAGTCACAGTCCCAGACGGGAATAGCAGACATATTTGAGTCCACCGGCATATTCTCTGGCGCCCGGGACCGTTTCAAGGGGCTCAAGGGTGTTGAAAATGTCTACACCCAGCATAGTCCCCTTCTCGAAGGCACTTTACAAAACCTAGTCAAGGGCAAACTCAGGGAGCAACAGTATCCCTTTGTTGAAGGTGCGAGTGTTACACGGGACAAGCCACAGGACATTATCATCTTCATCGTGGGCGGTGCAACCTTTGAGGAGGCCAAGATGATTGCTGCTGTAAACGCATCGTCTCCAGGTGTCAGGATAGTCCTTGGAGGCACGACTATCCATAACGCCTCCACTTTTCTGGAAGAAGTGGTTGACGCTGTATCTATGTGGCCAGACGTCGGGAGGGCGACGAGGGAGAATCGGTAGATCTCAAATAACCGGGCTTCTACTGACCAGGCAGGACCTGGCACGATGCGATGCAATACGGAGGCGAGGTAGTGGCCTTGGGAATCGATAATGGAGGGGGGTGCCGAATCGGAGGGCATACTTAGGTACCTTACGTAATTCGTCTTATGCGGACAGAAGTCAATGAAGTAACCATGAAGTACGAGTCCAACTCCCAACTTCTCCATTTATCTTATCGTATCTTATCATTCGCAGATATCTTAAGGTACCTATTTGTAATTAAGGTACCTAAAAGAGACCTGCCTTGTACCATCTCCGAATCAGACCAAAATCACAGTCATTCACCAATTCATTCACCAGGGGAGTATTTTTGACCCTCGGACAACAGAAGACGACCAGACGCTTCATTGAACCCCAACGGAATTACCAAACGAAGACCCTACTTGTTGGTGACCCAGGTCAAGCGTCGTTTCCGCCCACGTATAGCATGCGAACGTTCCGCACCATATCAGTTCTTCAACGGTGGAAAACGCCCAGATCATTGCGACAAGATCGAAGGACATTAGCGTCGGCTGCGCCTAACAACAGGTATGCACCATGTTCCCCGTTGCGCCTTTTATATATATATATATATACAATTATCCGACGTAAAACGTAGTAACAATCGTCCGCCAGATTCTTTGATGTGGTTGTCGTAGGAGGCGGCCATGCCGGCGCCGAAGCGTGCGCGGCAGCCGCACGAGCTGGCGCGAGGACTGCTCTAGTGACGCCTAAGATGGACAACCTGGGTACCTGCTCTTGCAACCCAAGCTTTGGTGGCATCGGAAAGGGCGTCATCATCCGTGAAATCGATGCGTTGGACGGTTTGTCGGGGAGAATCATAGACAAGGCCGGTATACATTTCAAAGTCTTGAACCGCCAGAAGGGACCTGCTGTCTGGGTATGCATACAATCGTACCCCAAGATCCCGCATCACGTCCGCCGAAAACTGACTTCTACCTCTCCGTGCTTTTCCGAACATTAGGGACCTCGCGCGCAGATCGACCGAGATCTATACAAGAAGTATATGCGGGAAGAACTGGAGAACTATCCGAACCTCTCTGTGGTCCTGGGCAGCGTCTCCGATATTGTATTATCCTCCCACAATGAATCATCTGATGGCTCACAGAGTAGGATAACTGGCGTCCGGCTCGAATCCGGCGAGGTGATTTCGACGGGACGGGTCATCATAACCACGGGGACCTTTCTCGGCGGCGAGATTCACATCGGTTTAGAGAGCTATCCCGCGGGCCGAATAGGAGAGGCGGCCACTTTCGGACTCAGCAAGTCTCTTAAGGACGCGGGGTTTCGTCTCGGGCGGCTCAAGACGGGAACACCGCCGAGGGTATCGCGCCGTAGCCTCGACCTCTCAATACTGGAACCCCAGCACGGCGAGGACCCTCCATCGCCGTTTAGCTATCTCAACGACACGGTGGCCACGGATAAACAACTCGAATGCTACATCACCTACACTAATGAGGCCACACATGCGATTGTGCGGGCCAACCTCGACAAGACCATTCACATACGCGAATCTGTGAAAGGCCCACGGTATTGCCCGTCTCTCGAGTCGAAGATCATCCGTTTTCCGACCAAAGAACGACATATCGTTTGGCTGGAGCTGGAAGGCGTCGACAACGATGTTGTCTACCCGAACGGGTTGTCAATGACCGTCCCGCCAGAAGCCCAGGAACAAATTATCCGGTCGATCAGGGGTATGGAGAACGCCAAACTCCTACAATCAGGATACGGCGTCGAATACGATTACATCGATCCGAGGAGTCTTAAAGCCACGCTCGAGACAAAAGCCATCAGAGGTCTGTACTTGGCAGGTCAAATCAATGGCACGACAGGCTACGAGGAGGCTGCGGGCCAGGGTATCGTGGCTGGCATAAACGCGGGCAGAGCAGCCAAAGATCTCGAGCCCATCACCGTCTCGCGAGGGGACGGCTACATCGGCATTATGATTGACGATCTCATTACGAAAGGCGTCTCGGAGCCCTATCGCATGTTCACATCACGCAGCGAGTACAGGCTCACCACGCGGGCTGACAACGCAGATCTGCGACTGACCGAGAAAGGACGAGGCTGGGGCATCATCTCGGACAGGCGCTGGTCGTCTTTTTCGGACGAGAAGCAGCAAATCGACGACCTCATGGCGCTTCTCTTTTCCTCGATCAAGTCTCCCACGGAGTGGATGAGGGACGGCTTCCAAGTCAAGGACGATAGTCGACGTCGGGACGCTTGTGAAATCCTGCGACTGCGCGACGTGACGTTAGACCAGGTAGCGGCAGTGATACCCGAGATCAACCGCTATCCAAAACGAGTAAGGTCGCGTGTCAATATCGAGGCAGTTTACGCACCCTTTGTGAAGAAGCAACTGGCCGAACGGAGGACCTTCGCGCGAGACGAGGGACTGCGGTTGCCCGTCGATCTCGACTACGATCAAGTTGCGGGGCTGTCGCTGAACGAGAAGGAGATTCTCAAAGCCGCCAGGCCAGAGACACTGGGTCAAGCTCGCCGGCTGGAAGGCGTCACACCATCTGGCTGTGTTCGGCTTCTCGTGTTCGTGAGGCGCCAGGAACGATCAGAGCGCTTCTCAGGCTCAGTCCCGATAGGTCTGCCCCTTGGGCACGGAGGCGTAATTGATCATGGCTTACCGCAGAGCTTGGGTTCTTAGGGTGTATATTTGCGACGTTCGTACTCTGTATAGGTACTTTGTATATATAGCTATGTAAAATCCGAGACCATTATTCTCGCACCTCACTAAGCCAAGTTCTCACTCCCTGCGGTGTGTCAAGGAAAGACCAGCTCGGTTATTTTCAGGACGCTCAGCTCGTGATCATGTACACAGCGCATCGCGCCGCAAGGCACGGAGTCGCAGAATAATGACCCGTTGGAAGGAATAACCACGCGGTAGAGCGCGTGGGCTTAATATTCCCATTGACGTCCGTTTATTATTTGTCGAAGAACGAGGTGGCTAGACCAAGCCGCCATATGCTTCACGAGTTGTCCCCTACGTTCTTTCCTGGCTTTCGAGGGGTGTTTAGGATTTTCACGGCGTCTTTGGAGTAGATGTAGCTCGCCCCGCTCCACAGAGTTGTGGCAGCGACAACGTACCTAAAACTGGTCAGCCACGAAGACGACTGCATACGGCGTTCCCCTCCGTTCCTTGGAGAATGAAAAAAGAAGGGGGGGGCGCTCACTGCATGAGAGTCAATTGACTCGACAAGTCGTAGGGAATGATGGGGGCAGCCGTAGTCAGCCCAATCAATGCTAGTTGCAAGAAGGTATTGTACTTGCTGATGGTGGTTGGACGAACTTCCGCGGAGGGGAGGGAGAAATCCCAGTATCGGGCGAAGGTTTTGGGCGACGGCAGGGAGATCCAGCGGTAGTAGAGCGCCGCCAGGCCGAGCCCAGCGTCACGGCCGAGTATTATGCTAGCAAGCCAGACTAGATTTTTTTGGCGGAGGACACGTAGGCGAGTCAATAAAAGTTAGGTTCTCAACGGGTCACGATGTGGGTTTAGACGCCCGAAGCGAAGCGAAGCAAGCGTACCAGGCAGCGCACCCTTGGCGGCGAGCGCGACGGTCAAGATGGCCATGAGGGCCTTGTCGGCCATGGGATCGATTACGGTGCCCACCACGGTCTTCTTGTTCCAGCGGCGGGCGATCCAGCCGTCCAGGACATCTGTGACGGCCGAGTAGGCTAGGAGGCTAAGAGCCCAGGTATGGTTGTCGTGGAGGATGAAGTAACCGACGAAGGGCGCGGCGATCAGGCGGGAGAAGGTGAGAATATTCGGGATGGTATAGATATGTTCGTGTAGGGTTTTTGCTAGGATGGGGTGCTGTTTTTCGAGCTTCGACCTAGGAGGATTGGAGGCAATCGGAAGTCAGTCGGCATGGAACGAAAAGCCGCAGTTCGTCCAAGGGGTAAAGAAAGCAAAGAGCGCCAACCGCTCGCCAACTGGTCCCACTGATCCCACTGATCCCGTCCACCATAATAAGCTATGACACATACCTGGCGGAGTTGGGATTCTTGTGACTGTCGTCCTCTTTGGACGTGTACACGCGGATTTGAGACGGCCTACGACCCTGTTGTAGATGCAAGCCAACAGGCCTCAGACGAGCCCAGCACAGACTGCGATGCGAAATACCGATCCTCCCGGAAGACAGCGGTGGATGTGGGAGGCATCCGACCCTCCTCCGGGCAGGCCCCAAAACGCCGCCAGATCGGAGGAGCAACATTTCCAGGTGCAGACCTGTTGTCTGATACACCAATTTCATCACCTCCAGCCAGATGTCCACCAACAAGTCTACGGCAAGGACTCGTCGTTCCAAGTTCCGGGGGATCGTTTGAATGATTCCGAGTTGTGGATGCGCATGCACATGCACGGGAATGGAGCCGGAGAAGATTGCTTGCCTTCTCTGTTCATTAGGTAATCACAAGCTCTGGACTGCGAATCACATGTGATATGGTATGGGGTAACTGAAGTAGGTATTCGCTAAGGTAATTAGGTTGGTAGTAATTACCTAAGGGGAGTACTCTCTCTCTCCTCTCCTTACTGCAAAATTAAAACCTCCGTCAAAAATAAAAGAATATTAAAAGCGAGTTGAGACGGGAGTTCGCTTGTTGTTGATTCGCAGTCGCCGTCGGGTGTCATTAAGACCGACACTTGAACTTCCATCAAAGTTCCTCCCCCTTCTGCAGCCTACCAACCTACCAACCTCCAGACAGCTGCGCTATCGGCTTTCTTTCTTTCGTTCTTTTTTGTTCTTCCTCCTTTTCCTTTTCCTTTTTTTTTTCTTTTTCTTTTTTTGGGGGGGTTCCCACAATACTTCGAACCCTTGACCGCAAATCAGTTCGACAGTCCAAAGGTTTTTCCAGGCATTCATGATCATTGACTTACGTGAAGTTTTGAATGGAGTTTCCAAAGCCCCACTCCTCTTACTCGCGCTGCGAGTCGGTTATCCTCTCCGGAAAGCACTCTGCCAATTTTGATCCCCGAATCCTCCGTCGTTGCCGCAGTCAATCGCATATTGTTGGGTATGGTCAATGTGAATGCCGCCGTTGCTGTAATGATCCTGTTCCTCATCTAGAGCGGCGAAGGCTGCCCAACTACTTGTGTCCGGTCCCTGGGAGTGGTCGTCTTCTTCTGACTTGACTGTCGAGGGATCTGTGTTCATTGCGAGACCGGGCTCTGGCTGGGCGATTGTGTGAGGTGATGGGAACGCGTCGGGCACTTGCGAGACGGCTTCCGGGAGTCTGTCAGCCGCATTGAAAACCGCGCTCCCTTGCAAGAACTGGTGCCCGCTGAACGACCTCGCATCGTCGTCGGCCATGTCGGGCAGGCCTGTACCGAAGGTTAGGGGCTGGCCTGCCTGGCTGCTGTCGTATGTAGTAGAATCGTATGTAGAATGCCGTCGAGGGACGGGGACATGATCCATCGTCGTCTCTGGGGAGGCTTCCACTGCATGCGTCATTCTACACTGCGCTGGGTCTCCGATCTCGTAGACGTGATGTTGCCCTTGTTCCGGTACGAAGGTCGGTTGGCTGACAGAAGATGGGGCACTGTGCTGATACATCGGCTGCATAAAGGGATGTTGCTGTGGAAATACCGGAACGATCCACTGCCCGTTCTCGCCAATATGGTACGTCGACGGCATCGACATGGACCGTGGTTGCATGGCAAATTGCGATGGAACTAGTGCACCCATTTGGGCTGCTAGTAGACGCTGCATAAACCGGTCGTCGTGGTATTCAACTTCCTCGATAGGGGCACGGAAATTCTGGGACATAAGCAACTCGGCACGCGGGTACATCCCAGTGAACAACGCCATCTTCGAGGGTGCTGTTAGCCGTCCCTCCAGCACGTCGTCGACGGTGTAGTACGAGACTAGGTGGTGCGGGACACCCCTGTACGAGATGCTGATAGTCTTCTTAACGAGGCCGCCTTGCTTGAACGCGTATGAGTCGACCAAAGATCCGATGAGAGCCCTCTCCGCGTTCCTCCTCGCTTCTTGCGACAAGTGGCTTTGGCTGCCGGTACCATCGACGGCAGCGGCTACATGGTGCTGATGCGCGAGGCTGCTGTTGGTAAGGTTCTGACTGGGTGGAGAGCCCCGTTTGGTGATCCCGCCGTTGCCTTTCTTTGGCTTCTTTGCTGCGCGTTTCTTCTCTCCGGGTGGGAATGGTTGATCCAGCTCTCGATAAAGGAGGTGGTTTCCAAGAATACGACTGGGGCTCCAACTAACACCATCTGTCCAGCGCTTTATCCCGGAGGCGTGCTCCTCGTAAATAAAGATATTGCCGCTTCTAATCAACTCCTGTCTCTCGCGGTCATGAGGTCGGCGAGGGACATGTCGAAGCAAACCGCAGAGACAAGCTTCAAAAAGCACCAAGGCATCGAATGTTGTGGCGACATGCCCCTGAAATGTTGGCCGAAGAGGGCCGTTATCGTTGGTGTTATTGTTGTTGGCCATGATGGAGAGAGGATTTTGGAACAGGTTATAGGTGAGTTGACTGATGAGGGAGGCCTGGTTGTACAGGCCCCGGGGTATAACCTTGGACGGGAGGCGACAGAGGGTAAAGGAGCTGGGGCGAAGCTGCTGCAACCGCTGAATCACTCTGGGTGGATTATATGTGAGTCGAGGTGACGAGGTGACGAGGTGACGAGGTGACGAGGTGAGGTGCAATAGTGTCTGCTGAAGGGCGTGGCCTAGGAGGTTGTCCCTGTAGACAGTGTCTCTCCTGCGGTGTTCGCCGAAGAGGTTGTCTGTGTCGCCGTTGTCTGGACGTTGTCTGGACGTTGTCTGGACGTTGTCTGTGTAGAGTTCGACCGTCTGAGGACCGTCCGTCTTACGTAGAGGCCCGGAACAGAAAGTAGAGCAAAGCAGGAGATGATAGGGGGAAGTAGAAGACGTGAGCTCCCTACGGAGTACGTAGAAGAGAAAACGGGGGACAGAGCCGGCGAGCAAGTGAACGAAGTAAAGTGGTTTCCGTCGAGCACGAGCTGATGCGAGCGGATTGTTTGAGGGTGGTGGAGTTGAAATCCAGGAAAGGAGAGAAGAAATCTGGTTTTATTCTTCTTGCTGCCTCGACTCCTGCCGCATGGGAAGAAACAATCGACCAACTAACTGACCTGCCTGAGAGGTATCGAAAAAAGAAGACGTAAAGTGGTAGCTTGATTCTTAAGTCATGGGAAGTGCGAACCACCACAGACAGGGAGGAGTCCCGTATTCCATCCTTGGAGCCAAAACCGGGAGCCCTTAACCCCCCTTACGCCTTCTGCGCGCCGCACTCCCGTATAGACTCGGGAGATAGTTTGGGCATATCAGCCACATATGGGCACATAGGTACGGACCACCGAGGAACTTCGTCCACCTGGATGGTCGCGTACTGCATACCTGCCTTGGTAACTTGCACAGCGAGAAAATCCGGCCCAGGGAGGGGTACTGGGGATATATCGAAAGTGACCGGTACATACGTATGTATCTGGCTGGAAACCCACGGTCTATCCTCGGTGCCAATTTCTGTGCTAAGGGACCATCCACCCCCCAGAATCATCCTAACCCTCCGACCTATGTCCTCTACTTCATCGACTGCGCTCCAACACCATATTGCTCACTAACTTCGTTTCATGGCCATGGCCATGACTTGGGTTGAGAGAGCGCATGGAAAGACAAAGGGAGACGGGATTCACGGGCGAGAGGGACCGCCTGAGATATACGTACCTTAAAGAGATAGTGTGGCCAATGCATGGGCACGTACAACGTCGTAAAACTCTTGAAGATGTATCTCGGTGGGTAGTTTAGGGCAGCGGCTCCCGCCTGCCTCGCGAGGTGGGGACCGGGGACTCCCATTTCGTCTGGGGAAGTAGGAACGAAGGAGGAAGTCCGGCATTCTTCCCTATAGACCACATCCAGAAGAACGCACCTTGCCTCCCATTGTCTGATACTCAGGTACCGGAGTATGAAGAAGGGGATACGGCATCTGGCATTCTCGCCTACAGCCACGGTCCTTGCCTCCCAGTGTTCTGATGTGGTGTACACATGTATCCAACCAGCTTAAGACGCCATGCTCGTGTCGATCGATCCTGGTGTAATTACCTAAGGCATTAATGGTATGATGGTCTGAAGACATTGTCACTCCAAATCTCCGGCTCGGGGCAGTCCGCACAGACCTGGCGGCTCGAAGAGGCAAGTGACTTGACTGAGCAAGACTTACGGATCGTGCCCAATTAGTACCTAGTGGGGGCTGTGGCTCTGATCAACACGGCATTTGCTCCTAGCGCGAAGAAGAATTAGAGGTGTGGGTCTCGGGCTACGCTGCCGCCGCTCCCACTCCGCTCATAGGGAAGATCGACGGGGGTATGTGGGCCCTTCTACCAGGGCTCGTGATGAAGTAGTTCGCGACTTCACCCCCATGATGATCATCCACGATATATTCATATGATAGAAGAAGACTGACCAAGGTAGGCAGACCTATATAAAGTACATAGCAAGCATTGGCCATCAAGGACACAGATCATTAGCAGACTATTCAATAGATACTAGGTAACTAGAAGAACATCAGAGATCTTGACAGGTAGGGCCAATTGGAGAGGTATCTGCCTGCGTGTAGGAGGCGTTAACATCGCAAGGCCGTATGATGAACAATACTTTCGGTACTCTGTACATTCTAAAGGTTGAGTGTTTCGACACTTTTGCGGAAACGATCACGGAATACGGTAGTTCAGCTTGCCCAGACTCACATGGTTCCGCCAAAGCGTCTTCGCAAAAGCCTGGAAGCAACTGATCTTTGTGGTGGCCTGTCCCCCGCCCGACAGAAATGTACAGAGGACGGAGCACCTCATATCAATGACGCATCGTGCTGTGTCCGCAATTAGACGCGTTTCCCACAATTTGGTCCTGGAAGAGCTTCAATATTCGCGGTCTTCCTGGGATAAGGCATACATGTAGGGAGGTATCCTGGCTGCAGGTTGGGCAAAATTGCCAACAGGCGCGGTATCAGAGTCTCACCACTCCTACCCTGCATGTCCCTTGCCTATGTCACACCATGTCTGCTGTCACGCCACGTCCTTCTGGGATGAACTAATATAGTGTGGTATCCAAGGGAGTACGAGCCCTAAGATGCCTACAGATAGGTAACATGGGCAAAATAAACCCGCAAGGTGACCTTCCACCCATACTCGAGAGTCGCCACCGACATGTACCTGTTTGTCGATGGCTTGTGAATCGCGTTGACTGCTTCTTGTCGGAAATTAGCGTGTGCGTCCGGCCAGGCCCTTGCGACGACTACGGAACTCTAAAAATCCTACGTACCTCGTCCACCACAACAAACATGGCCGGGTACCTAATTGGAATAAGGCAATAGGGAGTACGAAAACACCAGAAGAAATCCAGAGTAGAACCAGGACTTCAATAGATACCCACCACGTGATTCTGTCCTCTGCGCCGTTACGCATGAACAGATACCGTATACGAGTTGTTCCAGAACTAGATAGGTAGGTAGATATACGCAAGCCTCACTTCAGCACCATGTCACGTGATGATAATCCCATGCGTGTAATGCTGCAGTGAGCGTTGGGACTGACCGCTATACCTAATTCCCTATTGGTTGCATTTTTCGACCGGGGCCATCCGAGGACACCCAAGGACGCCCAAGGACGCTCCAGTCCACACACCTGCTTCTATCAACAATGGAACAATATGATACGCCGTCCTTCGAGCTAAGGCATGTGCTAATCTGTAAATCTCCGGAGATTTCCAGCCGGGCTACCCGCTGCCAGGCCACTTCACCTTAGTCCCATGCCGGCGCTATTCTCCTACTCAGTAAGTAGTGTACTCCGCGCTGGGCTTGCTTCTAGGGCAGTCCAGACCCTCGCTTATTGGCGGCCAGTTATCCGCAATTCAGATGAGGACCTGCTTGGTACATCAGTGCCTTCTCGACCCTTCGGCAACCTCGTACCCATCGTGATTGGGGGGGTTACGGCAGTAAAGCCTGCTTTCACGGCACAGCCTGGAGAAGACTGATATATATCATGTAGGAAATTTTGCTACTCGATTGGCGCATTGTCGGAAGTTAGAGAGAGCAACTACGGAGTGGCATGCCATTGCGGTGCCCTTCTGTCTGGCTAGGGAGGACTCGATATTCGTGCAAACTGGTTTGCATGCCAGCAAGGAAGCGACGAGATCCATCCGGTTGAAATGGTAACCGGTTCTTTCTGACATATTAGTACTCTAAAATACATGACCCATGGGTTAAATCCGACCGGTATACCAATCACCGTGAAAAGAACCACGGCCTGCTGCTTGCCCCGTAGGCTGCTGCCGGCGTCTGCATTGGGACGGGCACCGTCCCGGTGAACGTATGAAGCCCAATAGGGTCGCCTTTCTCGATACCTGACTCTCCCCTGGAAGTGGCAGGGACCAGAACACCACATTCCCAGTTGCGACAGTTGAGTTTTACTTGACCTGAACCCCGATCTTTCACCAACCGACCCCTGGTGTCGTCTCTGTTAGCTTTTACTTTAAGGAGAAAAAAAAGAAGAAAAAAGGGATGGACGGGCCGCATAGTCACACGGAGCAGAGCGTTCTCCTTACCATGCGCTCTCCGAGAGGTTTGCACTGCCGATATAAGCCCAGGCTGGACTGCCAGCCTTTCTTTCATGTTCTCGCCCTCTCACGAGTATCAGTTTGGTGTGCATCAGGACTCCTCTCTTTGTGCATACTGAATCTCGCATTGACTCGCGGGGAAAAGTAGACGACTTCCACCACTTCTCCTGGAAGCAGATTGTGCCAGAAGCCTGGGGACATCATGTCAGCAAAACACACGCATGACCTCCGCGCTTATAACTAACTGATCTGCCGCCACGGCTGCTAGCGATGGTGGACTCTGTAGGAAAGTATATCCGGAAAAGGTCGGCCAAGGGGGAAGAATCCTCGTCTTGGTGTCCCGCGCTGTTCTCTTCCCCCTTGCGCCTCCTGGACATGGGCTGTCTAGCTTCGTACTCCTTCATACCGGTGTCGCCTGAAAATTACGTGAGTTACTATTCCGTATGCATATTGGCAGTCGCCGGATATTGGTTGTACTCACCTTGGCAAGCATTATAAATTGATTCAAGATACGAGTGATTCAGAGACCCTAAAGATGAGGTCTGCGGTAACCGCCATTTAGCATAGCTATCCCTCCCCTGTCCGAAATCAGCATGTGAAGCTACGTACCACATAATCCACGATAACGGGTCTTTCCGTGGCCAACCCCAGGGAGGTGACAGCCTTTCCGAGACCGCAATAGCCTGAAAATGTCATTAGGGGCAAGAACTCTCGCAAGATACGGGGGGTCAGGTCCTTACCCGTATGTTGCCAGGGCTGATCGGAGCCAGAATGACTTCCGGCACTACCATCGACATCTGTCAGTGTTGGACATGAAGCGAGAAGGTATAAACGACCCTACATGGTGTGAACAAAGCGGTACCGAGTCGTCTCGGCGAAGTCATATTTTCCAATACTTTTAACGATGTTCTCGTCGAGATTTTGTGCTCTCAAGAAACGCAGCAGCTCGGTTTGAAAACATGTTTCGGCGATCTCGACAGTTTCGGCACCCCCAAGCCGAGGAAGGTCAATGAGGAATACCATCTGTGCTGTGTCAGCGGCAGTTCGGCAGGCATCGGTTGACATGGATCTTGCATTTTCGAGCTCACCGCTCTCCCCCCAGTCATACGGAACAAGATTGCCAGTTGGGATGACGATACGAAGGTGACTTTTCCATCTTCCCCTGTTAGTACCTGATGTCGTCCAATATAAGGATCGTTTTGTACTCGCCTCTCGAACTTTAATATCTGCAGTTTGGAGTGCAGATGACCCATAGTACCCATTGGGGGAAAACAAAACCTGATACAATCGGATGGCACGTTGTTCTGCATCGATTGCTTCTATGGTATCGTCAACCGCTCGACGTCCATCACTAGGGCTTTTGTCCTGTATGTCTATATGTACACGTCCATATATATAAAGGGAGGCACCACGAAAGCCTTCACAGAGTGAGGGCACATACCTGGGCTTCGCTGCTTGCATATGCGATGAGAACCATACGAGTTCTGACAGGGTCTATCTTGGACAAGAGCCACTGTTCATCCCATTGGAAGGACGTCAGGACAGCCATCTCCAGACGTTCTTTATCGAGTATTTCTTCGAGTGTGATATCGTCAGTTCCTCTTGTGAGACCAGCAACCCGAGTTCTTTTCACGACCCCACGTGCGAAGGGTAGCGTGGCATCGTGTTTGGACACTTGAGGAATATGCGCTGTTGCGAGTCTCGTGCCCCGGCTCTCCCTGGGCGGCGAGGGTTTGTGTATCGCGGGCTTCGGCCGGGGGGGGGAGCAACTCATTCCAGCTTCGTCAGCTGTCCTCTTCCGCTGTCTCGCAAGACGCTCTTCTTCCATCTTTCTCCTGTCCAGTCGCACACCGCCAAAGTCGGTAGACGGGAGAGTGGTACCAGGCGCCTGGCGGTCTACTGTTGCGTCATGGGTGTCTGGTGCAAGACCTACGTCTTGAAGAGACAACGAAATAGCATGCCTCAGAGCGGTTTCTTCATCGTATCCGCCATTCGCGTCTTGGTCCAGCGGTGTGCCAGCGTGGGAATTTTCATTATTTTCAATCGGAAGCATGATGAGAAACGAACGATGTCCCGAAGTGTTTCTATTGTCAACTTTGCTCGTGTCTGCGAAGGAGGAGAGCACCAGACTAAACTCCCCACATAGAAGCAGTTGAGGACTCCAGATTAGGCGAGGCGGGATGGAATAAGCCCTTGTCATGGACGACGGGTTCTAGGTTCGTTGGCAGAATTGATCCTGTTGGGTGGTTGGAACGTGCCCCTAAAATGGAATGATCTGAATCACGATATCCACGCGATATCACGTGGCAAACCACCCGTCATGCCTAAGGTACGTACACCTCCTCGCCTTGTACGAAGTACCTTAGTGGGAAAATAAGGAAAAGAGTTATCCTTAGAACCTGTTGCACGCTATAGCGTGCTGGACTTCCGCCTAATAAGAGGGTTATATTAAGGAGGTTATTAGGTATAACCGTATAAGTCAGACAACCCCCTACCCGCCCATACCCCCTAACCGCCCCCCAAACCACACCAAAAAAGAGGATTTTATACCCCTGTTATTTCACTAACCATAAAGGAAACTCTATAAAATTAAGATAGTATATAGATCGTTATACGGTTACTATATATATAACTTTACTTTTTCTATATACTAAAGCTATAAGCTAGAATTAGACCTAGAAGTCACCTGTTAGTGCTGTCAAATAGTTTCTTAGTAAACCTTAACAGAATAGAAAATTCTATAATAAATTAACGGGACTAAAATACCATAGCTACTATATCCTAAAAATCTTATAACATTCGATATAGTTTATATTATAAATTATAAGTTAATATTATATATTAGCTCTTAAGTTATTTAAGAAAAGCTTTTCTCCTAGTAAACTTTAATATAGGAGAAACTTAATTCTAGTATATTAGATTAAGGGTACTATATTTTATGAATTTAACTTTACTTTCAGATAATCTATAATTTATAAAGATTTCTAAGATATAGTAGCTATAGTATCTTAGTTCCGTTAATTTAATATAGAATTTTCTATACTGTTAAGGTTTACTAAGAAAGTATTAGATAGCACTAACAGGTGACTTCTAGGTCTAATTCTAGCTTATAGCTTTAGTATATAGAAAATATAAAATTATATATATAGTAACTGTATAACGATCTATATACTATCTTAATTTTATAGAGTTTCCTTTTACAGTTAGTAAAATAACAGGGGTACGAAATCCCCTTTTTTAGTGTGGGTTAGGGGGCGGCTAGGGGGTGTGGGCGGGTGGGGGGTGGTCTGACTTATAATCGGCGATCTCTGTCGAACAGACCACAGTCTTTTCGGTTACATAATAGGCCGGATTACCAAGAGTACAATCCGGGTAGACGCTTACAGAATCTGCACCATATAAAATACAGTGGCAGCGTTTCCCTGACGGTCTAAGACAGTTACAATTATACACAATTACCTCAATCAAATTTTAACCTATTTTATAACGATTTTAACTACGCTTTATCTGACAATTAAGAGTTTCACTTACTAAGTGAAGATATACCCATTTTTACCTACCCTATTACCTTTACTACTACCGATTTAAAGCATTATAACCGTGCCGATATAGCGAGTCTATTCTATAACCTCTATATAACACTTTACGACCATTTACAATTCTATTACGTAACTGTAAAGATATCGTATCTTAGCCCTATTACGTATAAAACCTATAAGGATTAGGAGCTCTGGCAATGCCTATACGGATCGGTTACTACTTATAATAACGTGTAGAGGTTTCTCTGCCTAGTCGATCCGACTTAATCCCCCGAGGAGTCTATAATACCGAATTACGACTCTTTCCCCTCTATAACGCCTAAGCGTACCCCTATATAATATCTTAACCTTACGGAGGCCGGCTAGAGGGCGTATAACGTCGAAATCGCGCGCTAGAAGATCCTATAAGCATAATACGATAGCTACCTAAAGAGGATTAACAGTATACTAACCTAGCAGATTAATACTATTAACTAAAGCCGTAGATAACTACTATAAGGAGGTATACCCCGCGAGGTATATGTCGTTAAACGCGATACGGATTAGTACCTAGCCACCCGCTAAACCGATACCCACGAAGAGTATATCGAGTATACTTATTATCCTGCGAATAGCCTTAAGAAGCTCGGGGAGTGGTTGGATAAATAGCAGCTACTACTATAAAGCTATAAAGATACCGGTTCGAAGCCCGCTACATATATATATTTAAAAATTTCTTTAGAGGTATACGCCCCTATACCGGCCGCGATTAGACTAAGGCTGAGGGACGCCTTATAGATAACTAAGTAGTTATACCCGAAGATCTTTATACCCTTAGTTAGAAGTATATTAATACTAGACTTAAAGACTAAGGAAAACACGGTAGCCACCGCGCTATAGTATTTCCGGCACTGTATACCGGAAACGAAAAGGGTAAGGATACCTTAAATACCACGACTAAGCCTAAGAAGGGTGGCCGTGGGAAGAATAAAGCTAAGACTCCTGCAGCTATACCTTCTGCTGCTTTAGCTAACCGTTCCTCTTCTAAACGCCGCTAATCTGCTCTATAAAAAGAGTAGATCTGCCGTGTATACGCTATGCCTGGCTACGATATTAACGCCTGCTTCTATCTATTCCCGGATATAGCATATAACAATTAGACACCCTTCGAGAGCACAAAAATAACCGTTTAACAGATCCTTAAATACGACCCCTCGCTACGCACGGAAGTAGAAGAACTATGCGCCGTAAAGAAGGTAAAGAAGGATATAAGCCGGGACTCTGTATAGCTTAAAGAGGCGTGACTCGACTATAGTAGTGTCCGTAGCGGCGTCTCCTACGCCGCTAGCTTCATAGCAGGAACCGCTACTACTAGTTACCCTCTTCGAGCCTCTGCTATCCTCGATTCCGGTGCTACTATTTATATTTTTAACGATTTTTCCCGTTTTTCTGATTTTATACCCGCTATATAGGGAGACTACGTGGTAGCCGGCAGTCTATCCCTGTCTATTAAAGGTTACGGTAACGTGACCGTTAGTTTAAACGGACTAATAGGAGGCCTTGATTTTAGGCTATTAAATATTGTATACTACGAGGATTTTACCTATAATTTAATCTTAAACTAATAGTTACGACTACGAGGATACTAGTAGAATTAGAAGCCACTAAATAACTATATTCGGCGTTCCGATAAATCTATATTATACTAGCTAAGTCACCGCTTTAATTAAACCGTTATTAAATATATACCCTCTAACTAATCTACGGCTACTTTTCTAGGCTCTTCTTCCGCCCGAAAAGCTATCTATAAATCGACGATACGCTATCTACGCACTACGGAGAGTATCTTATAGTATCTACGACTAGGGCACGCTAGCCCTAAACCGCTTAGGCACCTAGAAGAGTAGACGTAGGGGGTTTTAATAAAGGGACTAATAACTATCGACTACGAGACCTACGAGCTTATAAAGATTAAACGGTAAGTTAGTAGGCGCCCTTATACCGTACCTGTCTATATAGGGGAGCGGTGGGCGATTAATTTCACGGATTTTAACCGAATATCCGACGGGGACTCACGGTTTATATGTTTTACCGACTATTTTAGTGGTTTTACGGCCACCTATATTATAAAAAGTAAGCTAGTAGTGGATATCCTCGTAATAATTAAAGAATTCCTCGCCTGGGTAGACCGCTAATTAGGCTATAAGGTACGCGTTTTCGAATCTAATAATAAGCTAACTTAATCCCACGATATCACCTAATTCCTGCGAGATAAGGGTATCCTTTTAAAGGTATCTACTACTGATACTTAAGCGTAGAACAGGGGTACTAAACGCGCTACTGCTATGGTTATTTTAAAAGGTTATACGATAAATATCCACGTAAAACTACCGCCGTTTATATAGCCTAAGGCTATTCTCACGGCTATATACGTCTATAACCGGACGCTACGAAGGCAGTAAAAGGATTAGAAAACGCTATATAAGGTTCTCTTTAGAAGGAAGCCGATTTTATTATATCTTCGAGCTTACGGCTATAAAGCGTACACGATAATAAAGGACGCCTAAAAGGGCGCGAATAAGCTATTAAATCGTATCGCTCCCCGCGCCTATATCGGCTACCTCGTTAGCTACGATTCCACTAATATCTTCCGTATCTAGGTACTAGGCTAGCGCTACCACCGCGTTGTTCGCACGCGCGATATAGATTTTAACGAATATACCTTTTTTAATGGCGATATTAACGCCTTTAGGGATAACCTCCGTTAATTAACTAAGGAGTAATTAAAAGACCTAATTAGTTATATCGAGCAGGAGAGGGCTAGAGATTCACGGCCGTTTACGGACGTATAAGCTAAGGACCCCCGCCTTTATATAACTGCTTATTTTAAATTATTAGATCCGGGGATAAACGCCCCCGAATCCCCTTCCTCGACGGCTTTACCGTTAAGGTTATAGTCCGTAATACCCGGCCGTAAGAGGGTAGAGGAGGCTATATTAAGTTAATCAGGATAAGATTTAGGTCACGAATAGTGTGATTTAGCCGGTGTAGTGCCTAATCACCGTCTATATCCGCCCGATCCACTACTTTCTACTCTACTAGTAACCCCGCTATCGGTTATAGCACTAATAGCAGCTATTATATCAGGAAACTGTGATACCCCTACGGCCGTAGGGTTCTAGGATAACGGAATACGGTGCTATAATACCCCTATAGCTACGGCTATAGGGCTCCTATTAAAGAAAGAAGCGTAACCAATTCGGTAAGGAGATAGCTAGCAAAAAGACTATTAGGTTACTACGTTTAATACTAGCCGCTACGCCCCCTATATATATATATTAAATAGGACTCCGCTAACTAAATTACAGTTAAAAAGGTCCACGTCTATAGCGCTATAATAACGCTTAACGATACCCAACGAATCTATAGCCCCGGCGGTAGCCACCGGAAGTATAACCCGGGAGGCTATCTCGGGAAATATAACCCTAGCGGTTACTCCGGCGGTTACCCCGGCGGCCGTAAAGAACCACCGTAAAGACCTCCCTCCTCCTCCGAAAAACCCTTACGATATACCCTCGCACCCTTACGGCCACCGTTTCCGATAGGTATAAGAAGACTACCTGCGGAGCTATAAGGAGATAGGGTCGTGGATACGGGTGCCGGCGTCCGTAGCAGATAGATATCAGGTTCTTAATTCGATATAGGTAATAATATATAAGTTCGATAAGTATAGATTTCTATATAAATATAAGGTAAGGCTTATAGTATAAGAAGATTAGTAGTATTAATCCTCGCTTAAGGAGATATACGCAGTAACGTTAGCCGGACGGTTATTCCGCGCGTTAATAGCTATCGCCGCCCGATTTAACCTTATACTATTATAATTTAACGTTATAAACGCGTTTATACACACGCCCCTCTCCTATAATATCTTTATATACCCGCCGCTAGGCTTTCTAGCCCTTAGGAGTTATCTACACCTAAAAAAGGCGTTATATAGACTTAAGGAGTCCCCGCTATTATAGTAAAAGCACTTCTCGGCTATCCTATTAGCGGGCGGATTCTAGATAATACCGTAAGAATCGTGTTATTTTCTACGATATAGTTTAATTCTATTCTTTTACGTTAACAATATCGTTATTACTCATAAGGAATAATATAAGGCGTAGATAGAGTAGGCAGTTAATAACCTATAACGCTACTATAACCTATAAGGTAGCGATCCTCTATAGTGTCGCACGTCAAAAGGCACTTGAATAATCAACTTAGTAGAGCAGAAATCTCGTGTGTGTGTATTATGTTAAGTTATATCTAGGAGAGTCTTTTATGCCCTTAATTTAGGTGGTGAAGACTCTGTTATGGGTACTAAGTTATTTGGATCCTATCCGGTCTTTTCCGGTATCCGCCCCTATTATATCCGAAGCCCTTAGGTATAGCGTGGATCCCCCCTAGATCCCCTATAGACCACGTCGTGGTCCCCGTGCCTATACGACACACCCCCTTAGTTAAGATGGGTCTTCTCAGGTTAACTAACTAATTAGAGGCTTCGGTTTAAACTAAACACTCTTAGCTTTTCTATCGTAAAATCAATAGTTAAGGGAAAACGCCCTCGTAAAAGGGATCTAAATCCGCCCTGTTTAACTGTTTAATTTAATTCTATCTTAATTAGTTCCTTGATCCTGATTAGCCGGATCTGCTTAATCGGATCTATATTTATCGGATCTGCTACGCCCTCGGGGGCCTTCGTCGTTACTACGGCCGTGGCTTTAGCGCGTTTAATCTCTTTATATAGTTATTTAGACTACTCTATACGGTCCTTTTAATCCGTTAAATTAAGCTATTACTATAGTCTTTTAATTCCTGCCTCCGGTAGTGCCTTTGTTAAACCGTCCGTGATTATCTCCTTTATATTAATGTATATAACCTTAAAAAGGCCCTGCTATACTGACTAACGCGCCTACTAGTTATAAATATCGACGTACCGCAGCCTTATTCGCAGGCGTTATACCTTTTTATTAATAAGGTTAATAGTCTATTAATTATCGTAGTATAGCTATAGCTATTATTAGTCTAGCCGAAGCTCTAAATCCCTTAATATCCGGCTAACGAATAGCGTCTCCTTAGCTGTCTCGGTAAGAGCGAGTAGTTCCGACTCTATTAATAACGTCGTGACTATTAGTTATTTACCCGCCTTCTAGTTAACGGTGCCGCCGAAAAGCTTTATCGTATATCCTTACGAGCTCTTACGGTCTGGATTATCCCTAAAGGACGCGTCGCTTACTATTAGGAAGAGTCTATCCCCACCGAATTCTAAGTAGTAGTGTCTTATATAGTATAGGAATAGTAGCACTTATTAAGCCCTTTTAAGGTGGTTAGAGGAGGGGTTAACGTTATATTAGGAAAGCTTCGAGTAGGCGAACGCGATATCGGGTCTTATCACGATAGCAGTGTATAGGATAGAACCGATTATTCCCTGATACTAACGGACCTCGGGAATCGACGCGCGGGTACTATCTCGGGTATTACCGGCTCCGTAGATAATAGGACCTTTAGTGGTTTTCGGCAGAGTATATCTACGTAGTATTTAACCGCGATCTTCTCTATATAGGAGGATTATAATAGCTATAACCTACGGGTGGCTTTATCCCTTAGGACCTTAATTCCTAGGAACTAACGGATTTCTTCGCCTCCTAATAACCTGTAACTTCGCTTAAGGGTAGCCTTAAGGTCGTCGGCGTCCGTTTTATGGTCTCTATAGTATATAAGTCCGATATCGTTAACGTAGAAGAATAGGATTAAACCTTCGCGGATTATAATATAGGAGCTATTAGGGACGGCTATAAAGCCTATCCTCTATAGCGTGCCGCTAAATTCCTCTTACTATAGTAGTAGCGATACCCTTAAACCGAAGAGGGCTTTCCGTAGTAGCAGGACCTTGCCTAGTACTTTATAGCCTTACGGTATCTTTATAAACACCTCTTCCTTAAGACTAGCGTTAATAAACACGTTAACGGTATCGAACTGCCTTATCTCTAGGTTAAATCGGGCGGCGATCGCTATTAGTATACGGAAGGACCGCGAGGCTAGCGTTATGGCGTAGTTATCTTTAGTCTCTAACCGTTCTTATTAATCCCCTTAGACTACGAGGCGTGCCTTACACTTAAGGAGGGTTGCTACGCTATATATGTATTCCTATAGTCTTAGATGAGTTATCACTCTATAGAGGGATATTAGTATTCCTGACTATAGAGCTCTTCGAGCAGATAGTTTAGATTCTATATCTTCACTTCACACTTCTGATTCTTTATCGACCTTCGTCTGCTATGCTATAGACGGCATATTAATAGTATTAACTATTTGTTAATACCGTTTACTATACTATACCCTGTTCTTTTCTGTATCTGTATTTCTGCGCGTATCCGTATCTGTTTTCTGCACGCCTTAGCGTGATCGACTATATTGCTTAATCTATCGTCTCCCCTATAGATTATCGGCTTTTACCCACACACACACACAGTTATAGCCTAGACTATAACTATATACGACTCGAGATCATATCTTTTATCCGACCGCTTTACAGATACGTATCTCTCTTTTTCTCGCCTTTTTACGACTTTCTGCCTTCTGCTCACCGTCTATTTCTGTTTACCTACCCCTCTTTTAATGTTATCGATCTAAGTTACGTTATCCATTTTCTGCCACTTCCCCTATTATAAAGTCGTAACGTTTTAGACTTTAAGTTAGACTACTGCTTACTACGGATCCGACTATACCTGCCTAGTAGCTAATAGAATAGTTTACACCCGTCGAAAGAGAGCTATTTTATATCTATAAATTTAGCTTAGTATATCCTAACTAAGCGTAGTAGCAGAACCTGCTAGATAGTAGCCTTATAGTTATTAATCGGGAAGGATCCCTCCTATAAGGAAAAGCAGAAGTATATTATAACCGGTCCTAACCCACGGCCAGAGCGGCTAGATAAAGGGTAAGGCGTAACTCGACAGACTCAGGACCGACTTATCCACCCGAGTAGGTGATAGATAAGTAGTAAGCGTAGGCCACTTTAGCCACGGTTCTTAAGTATTTAAATATCACTAAAAGCATGATATCTAGTAGAGCCTAGTTAGAATAGACTAAGATTCTATAGTCCGTTCCCTTATAAGTAACCGAGGGCTCTTAAATTTCCTAACCACTAATATAGGCTATTATTTCTTATAGGCGTTAGAACTCTAGTCGTTTTACCCCTTATAGTTTCTCTAAGCGTAGGCTATCTGCTACCCACGGCTATCGTAGACTACTTTTTAGATCTGCTTAAGCTTCCCCTATATATTCTATTAATATTCCACGTTCGTATCTATAGTTAGAACCCCGTGTGTCGTATCTACCTTTCGAATCCCGTATTAACCGACCTTCGGCATCGTTATCGCCTCTTCACACAACACAGGAACTATTAGCTGACTTTAATATAGAGCTATCTAGAGCTGATATTAACACAGAGCTATCCAGAGCTTTTAGATAATCTATAGAAATAGATATCGATTAGTAGTAGTCGGCTCTATAGCCCTAGTCTAAGCGTGCTTAGTAATAGTAGCAGCATGCTATATAATTAGCCGTATAGTAGGCTGTCGAGTAATAGGCCGCCCGATAGGCCGCCGAGTAATAGGCCGCCTAATAGGCCGCTAAGCAGTAGGCCGCCCGATAGGCCGCGGAATAGCAGGCTTAGCAGTAAGCGTAACGGTAGCGTGGCCAGCACCACACTTACGGCCCCTAATAGCCTTATTTTTAGCCCCAGGTTTAGTAACTATAGGTCCAGGCTCCGCCGGTTATACTAACGAACGACTAATTTCAGACTCTCTTCGGTAGTCTAATTATAGCTACGATAACTAGTAAGGCAGTAAATCCGGACCACGGTGATAAAGGGCGCTTATCCTACCGTTAAGAGCTAAATTCTATCGGCTCTTTTAGTCCCCCGGTATATCCTATAGGTTTATCCCTATCCTAGACGATTTCTAGAGATAAGGTTATTTAGCACGACGTCGATCTCTTTATCGAGAAAGTCGAATAGTTCGCTTCTATAGCAGACCGATAGGAGGAGGCCCGTATTAATCTAGATAGACTCTTCCTAGGCGAAGCAGATACTTAGTGGGTTAGTAGCGTTATAGCTATATAGCGTAATAAAGCCCGCCGTAGCCTTAAGAGTATATATACTCTCCTTCGTCGGCGCTAAAGGATTTAGCCCAAGACTATAGCTGCCCGTATAATAAACCTGCGTTTTATAGCACGGGATATTCTTAACGGAAAATCCTTCGCCGAATAGGCTAATCTTATAGCTTATCTGTATAGAGTATCCGGTGCTTCTATTCGTACGAACTTAGATATCCAGTAAGAGCTTTAGAATCGGCTAGACCCGTCCCTGCGTAAGATCTATCCCCGTCTATATATCGATAAGCATTTCAATAATTTTATCCGAGATATCAAGGACTAGATCGCTAACCGTCAATAATCGCTATAGCACTAGATTTAGTAGGGTATAATTCGTATAGAATAGCTTAGTGCCCCCGGTATTAATCCTATAGTCCTACCTACCGTCGAGAACCGTGTTATCCCCAATAACCGCCTACTTACCTATATAGCTATCGTAGATATTACAAAACGGATAATAACGTTACTAACTAAGGCCACTATAGCGGCGGTAAAGGTAAAACTACCGGTTAAAGTTACGGAGGCGACCGATTTAGAGTAAGTCAGAACCGCGGAAACTAGAACGGAGGCGACCGTTTCAGTATACACCGCTTTAGAGCAGGTTAAAACCGCGGTAATTAGAATAATCGAGACACTCACGACCGTGGAGGCCGTAATTTCCGCAGAGGTAGTCGTTTCTATCGATAAGAACATTATCCCTATAGCCAGTAAATAAGATAATAGGTTAAGCCTGGCTATTCCGGTAGAGGCCGATAGATTATATACGTTACTATAGACGATCCTTACCGACTATAGGATAAGGAAGCTCTTCGCACCTAAGGCTTTAAGTTTATAGATAAAGTCTTAAGCGAGGGAGAGGAGATATATCTTTATAAAACCGATAAGGTAGCTGCGGATAAAATTAACCTCTACTTTTTTTATTTTTCCGGCCGTATAGGCCGTTTTTCTCCTCCCGCTAAGCCTATACGGGATTCTAACACTTATCCGACCGTTAATCGGATCACGGAAGAATAGTATACGATACCCTATAAATAACACTCTCCGCGTCGGGCTATACAGACTAGACTAACCGTAAACCACGACTCGAAACCCGTTATTTACTAATACCGTAAATACGCAGTATATTTCCCTAGCGGTATATAGTTATTTCGATATATTTTCTCTAATATATACATAAACCCGAAGCCTAAGGGATAGGGTCTATACCAACGGCTAGATCTTCCCCCGAATCCACCTTAGTCGTATTCAGAGCGTCCTCTATCACCTATAACTCCGTAGATAATATCTATATAGGTCCTAGTAACAGTTAAACTACCTAGTTTACAGGATTAATATAGTCCTTTATAGGACCGTTTCCTACTACCTATATAGGTTCCGCTCGAAACACCGTTTCTATAGAAGATACTATTATAAGGCAGTCCTCTATAGGAATTATATACTAAGCCTCCGAGACCTAATAAGCCTAATGCCCTATATAGTTTTTACGCTTATCGTCCTAACGATATTATCGATATATAGGCATCTACTCTACGCGGCCTTAATCAACACACCTACTATCGTATACCTATTAAGTTTACTCCGTTAGGATCAACTACCAATATCTACGTGGATTCTAGTTATAGTATTATTATAGTCGATAAGTAATAGCTTTAGAGCTAGGTATATAACGTTCGATTCGCCACGGCTATAAAGCCTAGGCCTATCCACGGTATCGTAGGAAAAATAATAGCACATAAGATAGCTATATTCGATTGCTATATCGATAACAGGATCTAGGCTATACCAGTATTGGGCCACTTTACTATCACCGTATAGGTTATTAATAAGCTAAAACCCAAAATACTATTAGGTTCCGTCTTCCTAAGTATATATAGCATTAATATCCTGTATTCCGCGGGATAGCTACAGGTTATAGGCTATTATAGAATACGGATCACGATCTCGGGCTACCGTCGGAAACTAGCCAGACAGTATATCCGTAGAGTTATAGCCGTATAGACCTTATTTATTCCCCTAAATTCATCCATCCTAATCCTAATACGTTATACGAGTCTACCTATAGGTTACGAATATTATTTTAAACCGGATCTAAAGTATACTGCACTACGCTATATTTACGATATAGACACCTTAAAGGTCGTATACTATATTAATAACACCGATCACACACACGTGATTTATCGTAACGATCGTATTAGTCGTATTATAGATTCCTAAAAGAATAAGGACGCCGAATTAATCGGCTAATCGAACGCGTATACCCTAACGGTAGTCGAGGGCGATTAGTTTAAGGACTCGGATCTAATAAAGCGTATTCTAAAAGCCTCCGAAGATAAACTCTCCCGGATTCTTAAATCCATAGGTTACCGGAAGGTCAACGATAGGCTACTAGCGGATAAACAGAAGTATAGTACTATAAATACCGAGAGACTAGATAACGTGCCGGAAATCTAAACGATATAGGGTATTTATATATACGTAATAGATCCGGATAAGGCTCGGAGGGTCTTAGACCTATTAGAGTTATTTAACGTATAGCGCGATAGAGGTATTATCCCTTTACCCCCGGATAAGCGGATACGAGTTAATCTAGTAGATAACTAGCAGAGAATAAGTCTATACTCCCGCCTATATTAGCTTAGCGGTAAGGATAAGACCTGCTTAGACGAGAAATTCGATAAGATATATAAACTCGGCAGGATAATATAGTAACGTAAGCTTATACCTTTCGCTTACCTAGCATTCGTGGTATAGCGTACCGTCGGCGGAGTATAAAAAGACAGAGTTATTATTAATCTGCATAAGCTAAACGCTACTATGCTTCTAGATATATACCCTATCCCCTCGCAGGACAAGATTATATAAGATCTACAGGGTAAAATATAGTTTTCAGCTTTTAATACCAGCTTATTCTTTTATTAGCTGCCTATAAAAGAGGACTATAAGGATTAGATAATAATTATCTCTCCACGAGGACTTAAGCGACCCGAAGTTATACTTATAGGATTCCGTAATAGCCCGCCTTTTATCTAACGGTTTATAGATTAGAGGCTATTCCTATATCACTATTTCTACAGAGCGTATATCGACGATATTATCGTGTTCTCAAACTCGTTTAAGGAGTATTTAGAATATCTACGCATTATTCTTAAGCTCTTTTAAGATACTAGATTAGTATTAGCACTGAGGAAGTCTTTCTATATATATAACTCCGTTAGATTATTAGGGTTTAAAGTTAACGGACTTAGACTCTACACGATAGTAGACCGTATTAAAGTATTATAATAGATTAAAATACCGGAAAAGCTATCGGATCTTAAGATATACGTTAGAAAAGTCGGTTTCCTAAGACGTTTTATCCTATAATTCCGCGTTAAGGTGGACCCGCTCTAACTACGTATGACTAGCTTACTTGATACGGCAAAGGAGAAGGGCTAAGTAACACTATCGGCAGCTAAGTATTTACGCTAATAATAGACGGTAAAGCTTATCTATAAGCCTACTAATATCGAGCGATAAGCCTTTAATATTATATAAAAGCAAGTCATGTAAGAAATACGACTTTACTATTATAATCCCGTATAAACTATATTTCTTAACCTAAATACTAGTAATAGTGGATTAGGTGTTTTCCTCTTCTATTTATCTATTCCCTAGAATGGTGGAAAGATTCTAGTTAATATAATCTAACCTATCCTATTGCTCTCTCGGAAACTAATAGCCACCGAAATACGATATAAGTCCACGGAACTAGAAGTCTACGCCCTGGTCTAGGCTTATAAGATACTACGGACGCGATTATAATCTTATCGGTAATAAATCGTGGTTTTAACGGATTATTAGTCTATATAAGGCGTCGTTTAGCAGACGTCTTTAAAGATAGCGGATATTAATAAGTTAAATCCCCGTCTAATAGCCGCTTCCACCTTTTTAAGCTAATTCCGACTAAAGGTTAGATATATTCCCGGTAAGTAAAACTTAGTTCTAGATACTTTATCACGACTTCCGACTATAAACGACGAAGAATCTAAAACTCTTATAGGCCTTAAAAAGGTTAAACGCACGGATAAGGGTAAGCCACCTCACGCTAACGAACTAGATAATATCTAGACTAATCGGAATATAGCTTTAGTAACCTATACTATATTAGAATAGGGAGACCTAATAGCCTCTACTAACTAGTATCCTACCTATATAGTAGTCGATTACGTGATACCCGACACTCTACGGGATAAATTCCAATAAGTATACGACGACGATCCGAAGTATAAGGCGATAAGCCGCGGCTACTAGTTCCGTAGAAACTAATACCTAAAATCCTGAAAATAGTTTATAATAATAATCACCACTTTAGCGTTAAGCGAATAATACACGCTCTGGATAATTTTAGCTTTAAAGGTAAGGTCACTGCCGTTACGGAATAAGCGTGGCACTGCCCGGTCTATCTAGAAAATATCACCGATAGACTAAAACCACTCGGAGAACTATAACTAATCCGACCAATGATTATACCGTTCTCCGTGATTATAATCGATTTTATCGTCGGGCTGCCTTTAGTTAAATATCTATACTCTTTCTAAAGGATTAAATCTAAATTAGTCGATAGATTCGATACTCTAATAACGGTTACCTATAAGACTAGTAAAAAGACTATTCTTATACCTGGATACTCTACTTATACTGCTCGGGATTAGGTAGAGCTATTTTTACGAATATTAAAGCTAACAGACTAAGGACTACCGATACGTATTATCTCTAATAGAGATCCTGAGTTTATATCGGAATTCTAGTAGGAGCTATTTAAGTTCCTTAGGGTAATACTCGCTCTCGCCACGGCTTAGTATTCGTAGATAAACGGTTTCTCAGAGAGGAAGAACTAGGCGGTCGAGATTATTCTGCGTTATTATACGTCGATAAGTGATATCTCTTAGCCGGATATTATACTAGCTATATAATATACTCTGAATTAAGTATATATAATAACTCTAGATATATCTCCGAACGAATTCATGCTTAGTTTCCGACTATAGTCGGTTACGGATACGATAGCGTATACGGGTTACCCGTAGACTTTTAATAAGGAATAGGCTAACTATATAAGAAAGCTATATTATTAGGAGGCCTAGCACTTAGTAACTATTACGATAGTAGATATAAAAAGACGATATAACACGACGAGATAACCATATATCTTTAAGGTTAACGAATTAGTCTATCTACGTCTATATAAAGGCTATAAACTGCTAGGTTAAACGGATAACTCCAGGAAATAGGTAAAGCAGCGCGTCGGACCTTTTCGTATCGTTCGCGTTATTACCCCTCTCGCCTATAAACTTAACTTTCCGAGATCCTAGCGCGTGTATAGAGTCGTTTCTATCGTATAGCTAGTCCTAGTACTAGATAAGGACACTTTTAGCAGAGAGAAAACCCGATTAGGTCCGATTATCGTGGACGGGGATAATAATAAATAGACGTTATACGAAATCGAAAAGTTAATCCGTCGGCGGATAGTTAGATAAGGAGGCCGCCTATATATAGAATACCTTATCTAATAGAAAGGCTAGCCGGATTAGTATAACGAGTAATATCCCCGGCAGCTTCTAATAGAAAATGCTAACGATCTTATATATAAGTTCGAGAGACGATATCCTATCACGACAGAGGAATTAACTAAGGATAAAAATTAGACTAATAACTAATAGCTACTCGACTAAAGTGCGCTAAAAATTTATAGACCGGTAGAACTATATCTACGCCGAGGTCGATAACCGAATAACGCCGAGTATCGCGAAATCGAAGGATAATAATAATAGACGGGGGCCCTATTAAAGCAATCCTTATTGATTTCCGTGAATAATATAGAACCTATTTACGGAGGCACGTTTCTTTAACTTTATACTACACTAACCTATACCGGTTTTACTTTTCTTTACTATTTTTCTTTCGCCTTTCTTTAATATTTTCTTTCTCCCACTATTAATTTTCCTTTTCTTTCATAACGATAACTACTATTTTTTCTTTCTTCTACTAAAGGTTATCTTTCTTCTTTTATTACTCTTATACTATATACACTATTTTATCTCTTTTAACCCGAAATAGTATATCTACGATAACTTCCTCTATTTCCCTCACCTATTAATTCGTATATCTTTCGTACCCATACTATCTTAAGAATCCCTAAATAGTAAGTATACCCGTCTATATAAGCACCGGTATTACGCCAGCTCCCGACCCAGACGCGTCCATAAACACCGATAGCCCTTATCCGATGTTAGATAGGCGAATCGTAATTGCGTCGTATTCCCGCGAATCTATTTGACTAATCCGTCGTATCGCTAGATACTCCTATAAGGACTATAGGTTATACGAATAGTTTCACGATATACTCTTATTTCTATTAGCCTGATAGATAAAGATAGTATAGCAGAGAGGTCCGATATCTACTTTCTATCCTATATTTACTGTAGTTAAAGATGGCGATAATACTAAGATCGCTAATCTGGTTTAAGATATTATAAAAATAAATCTTAGCCTATATATTTATAAGACATAGGAAGCGGTATATTATATCCAGCTTCGTGGGGGTAAGCGAAAATATAATAGATAAACGAAGGAGTTGAAAGCTTTTAAGGAATAGATAGACGATAGTAACTATCTCCCCGATAACTAAAATATATTAGTATCTTTTAAAGCTATATTAATAGTAATAGAGAAATTCAGATACTAGGAGGACGTCGCTCTTAAAGACATCTGCTAGAATCCAGTATCCGTTACTAACGATAGACTATAGAAGATATCCGAAGGAGGTTTCGCTATAACCGATAAAAACAGATAACTATATAGTAATAATGCCCTTAGCCTATCCGTAATATCAAACACAGGACTACTAACTATAGGATACACGCCGACTCCGTAAATAAATTCGGCCACTAATCCTAATATCGTTAGCTAACCGTAAAACCCTCTAAGCGCTCCGAAAAACGCGACGGTTATAACTAGTCACACGGACGACTAAGTAAAATAAATATAAATAGATTAGAAATTTACTATTATAGGTATATAGATACCTATTAATCCTGATTTAGTCTAATAAGTGGTCTAGCTAATCGTTACTATATTACTCGATCCGATAGATCTTATCGATAGACTCTAAGCTAAGATAATAGTAGGAGGATAGCCCCTAAAACATTATATTATTATACTCACACTAAAAGATAAAGGCACTATTAGACTATATTAGCCGAACTTCCCTAATAGGGATTAGATAGTAAGGGAATTAATTAGCTATTATAATACTAACTTTAATAATAAAGGACGTAAGAGCCTATAGTCTCCGAACTTATCTGGATTATAGCGAAAGAAGCAGAAAACGGCCGTACCGGCGTAAAACCCTAATATAACACCGTATACTATCACGACTAACGATCTACTCGACCTCGAAACCAAAATCATAAACTATATTATATAGCTAAAAATAAAACGAGACGCTATTTAGACCGATACACACCGTTAATTAGCCCTCTATCGATCTAAGGTAAAGGGTTTTCTAAAAGATAGCAGGAAAATGCTTCACGACTATAAGAAAAACTATAAGATAAAGGAAGACAAGGTTAACCGGAGACTCGGTAACCTAAAGCTATCGGCCGTCGACGCTAACAGAAAAATCGCACTTTTACGAAATAAACTTAATAACTTATAAACCTCGACTACGCAGCTATAGGCGTCCACGCTATAGGCGATAATATAACTAACTATATAGACCTAACTTTAGTTATAACCGAATTTATAGCCATAGACCTAGTCGACGGCGTAATCGTAGCTATAAACGCTATAACAGGGAGGGGCGTAACTTTAGTTAACTTCGGATTAAATAATAGGGAGGGGAGGATATAGGTATTTTAGTAAACGGAAATACGGGATAATAAAAGTACCTTCTTACTGCGTATATCTATATACTTATCTAAGTAATCGGGACGATTACTTTTCCGGAGGACGGTATTACTACGCTATATATATATTCCTATAGTCTTAGATAAGTTATCACTCTATAAAGAGATATTAGTATTCCTGACTATAGAGCCTTTTGAGCTGATAGCTTAGATTCTATATCTTCACTTCACACTTCTGATTCTTCACAGACCTTCGTCTACTATGCCATAGACGGCATATCAAGGGTGCCCTCCTTATTAAATTTATAGGTGTATACCTATCTATAGGTAAGGACTTATTACTTATTAGCCTGATTACTACCTACCTCCTGCTAGTAGCCTATCTATCGGTACCCCTTAAGGTATTCCCCCTCGGCCTATAACCACCGCTCCTATAACGGGTGGAGGCGTATATCGTGGTGGTGATTTAGTGGAGGCGGGAAATCCTCGCGGGTTATATACGATAGAGGCTAGGAGGTATTAGAGGGAGTAGAATCTATAGTATCGATATCGCTATTATTAATAGCTTACTTCCTCGCGCGTGTAGGGTTATAAGTCCTTCTAGCATTAAAGAACGCCTTCTAGGCGTTATCGTTCTACACCTTCTCGGTCTTATAGATACTTACGATAGATAGGCGAGCGGGTAATAGGCGCGCGGCCGATAGGCGTGCGGCCGACGGGCACCCCTTACGGGCATCCGCGGCTGCCCGTTAATAGTTATCGTCTCCTTCTACCTTAACGCCCCTAACCACCGCTAACGCTATAAGAAACGCGCGCGCAGGATCTTCCGGGGATATTTGAGGCGTAGGAAACGGTTTAAACCTCGTAGTGGTAAACCGTGAAGTGTCCACAGTAATAGCGATAGCGTCTCTTATAGTAATAGCAGTGTTATTGCCTTTACCCGTAGTAATAGCGGTAGTATAGTCTTCTCCTATAGTAATAGTGGTATCCGTAGTAATAGCGGTGCCCGTAGTAATAGCGGTAGCGTTAGAGTCTTCCGACTTAAGATCTAATACGTCTACGGCTATACCCCTTAATAGTAGCCTATTCGCGGTCTTATTAGATTAGGTGATACGGATAGATTATAGGCGTTCCCCGATATCCTCGGCGGAAGCTATAGCTTATAGCGTTTTAATCCTACTATTAAATATTTTATCTTCGTTAAAGACTACGTCTTTTATAGTAATAATATCTATTAGGTATAGTAGCTAAATACGGAAGCTATTCGAGGATTAGTATCCGACGTGATAACCAATCTATACCTTCGGTTCTAGTCTTTATAGGCGGTTCCTTTTAGCTTAGGTATCGCGTGTTTTTATAAAGACTTTATAGCCGTAAGCATATAGGTGCGTAAGGTTAGGTTAACGGCCGCGTAGGCCTTTATATAGCGTTCGCTAGTCGTTAATATATCGTGGCGTCCTATTATATAGATATATAGCAGTCTTAAAGATCTTAGGGTAGATAGATATAGACAAATTAGCCCTAATCCTTATAGCCCTCGCCCTCCTTTTAACGATGCCTCAATCCGTTCTATAACGCCGTTTTGATCCTATAAATATAATACCGATAGCTGGCCTTTTACCCCCTTAGTAGCGAGGAAAGTAATAACTTCTGGGTACTAAAATATCTTAGAATCGGCCCGTAGAACGCGTGGCCTAATATCGAATTAAGTCTTAAGTAGAGTAAAAACGTCTTTTAACGCGTATAGAATAAAGCCTTAGTTTCTTTTCTATAGGTAGTAGTCCTATATATAACCTGTGTACACGTCTATAACGAATATAATAGACTTATATAGGCCGCCTAACGATTCCGACTCTTTTAGATCGTGAAAACTAATAGCTAAGGCCTCTCCGGGCTTTAACGGGTAAAGGGATAGTATCCGCCGGATCTACGCAGGTATTTACGATTACCTATACGCGTTATAGTCTATTATATAAAGTCCTTTTATCTTTACCCCCTAAGTAGCGTCGACGATCTTTACGAGAGTATTAGTGCCGTAGTGGCCGAGGCGTTCGTGCTACTATTATACTATAGTTTTCTGTGGTTACTGCGGTTATCGTAATCTTCTATACGAGTTATCGCGGGGATACCTTACTAAGACCGCGAACGCGGTGGCGGCCATAGCTTCCGCGCGCTTAATTATATACTGGCCGTAGATATCTAGTAGTTTATAGATAGGCCGGTCGTTAGCAGAGCTAATAATAGTGTTATTTACGGTGTCCTAGCGGTAGCCTTATAGGCGTAGCTAGCGTTCCGAGACGATATTAGTAACGAATTCCTTATAGTATACGACGTCACGGAGGCGTAATAGCCTCTTCGTGCCCGATAGGGATTACACACGTAGCTTAATATCTCCGTATCCGAGGATAGAAGCCTTATAAGTGCTTACCTAAAGGGATAAAGATAAAGTATCCGTGGGTAGTCTAACGGCCGTAAAACAGCCTTAATTATTAAAGATATAAATTAACGATCCTAACCCTAGGATCGTATAGTGTGATAGCGCTCTAGCTTAGTTAATAGAAAGAGATACCCCTTATTCTTATTATAATCTTAATAGTGTCGTCGTATAACGACGGCGCGTTACCCCCTAGGTTTGGGGGGCTCCTAGTCTCCCTATCGCGGTAATGGATAGGTCTTTATAAACTATAGTAGGCGTAGTATTATAGAGTTAATCTTCCTAGACTTCCTCTATCTTATTAGCGGTAATAGCCCCTAAGGCTTCCCGCCTCTTCTATATCACGGTGTCTACGCGGCTTTTAAAACTATAATCACGTATCCTCTTTTCCGTAACCTTTATATTATCTTTACGGCTACGCTAGGTATAAGGGCGTATATCCGGCCTTATATATTAATAGGCGGCGGTAATATAGGTGTTTTCGTATATCTTATAGGGCCTCCTTATTACGGGAGGAATAGCCTTTAAGGACGTATCGCTACGAGGACGCTTTTTATTATCTTTATTATTAGTAGTATCGTTAGTATCGGGGAGGTTTCTAAGGGTGTTAAAGGTGCCTCTCCTAACTCTAGGCTTTATAGCGGTGGATTATAGGCTCTTTATATTACTAAGAATCGCCCTTAGAGCCTTTACGAAGTCGTTAATCGTTAGCTTATTTTCCGTAATCTATTATAGTTATTTATTAGGTAGTTATTACTCTATTCCTAGGTAATAGGTCTAATAGCTTTTAACGCGTCTTCTGCCTAATAGTCCGCGCTTAATAGCTCTAAAACGCCTATATATTTATAGTATATTATCGCTATTTTCTAGCTTACTACCTAGGCGT